>NC_092230.1:17389770-17552270 GCF_036320965.1 Panulirus ornatus | reverse complement strand
ATATTTAGTTGTAGTTATAAACAAGGCTTTATCTAGTTAATAATGTTAACGAGGGAGAAAAGTTCTGTAAAAATGACCACCAACGAATTATATTTGAGGAAGCTTTCTACACTAAATGTAATGTGGCGGAGAAATAGTATATCTTATACTTGCAGATTTTTAATGATATTTTCATTGCTCTAGACAGGCAAATCTGGCATGATATCGTCAATGAAAACGATACGAACAAATCTTGGAAAAGTTTCAGGAAGACTTTCAGAGCAGAAGAGGAATTCCCTATACCAACACTTACTAGGCTGTCTTTTTCCAAAGCGATGCCAAAATGGTGGAACGATGGATTAAAGATGCGCCTGTTGCCTGAGAAATCAAGAAGAAAGAAACAACAAACATGACAGACTGAATCATGTAGATTTGCGTAGAGATGATAAGAACCTTCATGCTGACCTTGAATACATATCGTGACCCATGACATGAAACTATGACCTATGATTTGATAATGACGTTTCGTATACACAGTGTGACCTGCGACGCAGACATTGCCACCTGTGGTGCAGCCACTGAGATTAATGATGGAGATACTGTGACCTGTGATGCTGACACTGTGACCAATGATGGAGACACTGTGGCACATGACACACTGTGACCCATGGGGGAGCCACTGTGGAACATGACACACTGTGACCCATGATGGAGAGACTATGGCACATGACACACTGCGACCCATGGGGGAGCCACTGTGGAACATGACACACTGTGTCCCATGATGGAGAGACTATGGCACATGACACACTGTGACCCATGATGGAGACACTGTGGCACATGACACAATGTGACCCATGGTGGAGACACTGTGGCACATGACACAATATGGCCCATGGTGCACTATGGCTTATCATAGCAACACTGTGAAATATGATACAGACACCATGACCTACGACACAGACCATATGACCTACGATGCCAGAAACTGTGACCCCTTTATACAAACGCAGCAATCATTAACGTGAGCACTCTGACCTATGACACGCTACTATGACCTGACACCAACAATGTGACCTTTTAACGCTGTCAGATGCGACCTATGACCCCACACTGTGACATTTGCCCCAGCTGACCTCGTCTCAAGCGCTGTTTGTACACCAAGCTGACACTATAGCTGGTCAGCTTGAGGTACATATCTGCTATGTTGACAATACAGGTCAGCGGCCTGTGGTCCAACAAAATAAACAAATAACAATAGAGTTTAATCATTTGGAATTTTGTATTGAAAAAAAAAATCCAAATTTACTCTCAGGTACGATAAAAATCATAAATATAAATGCAATAAATTTGTGCTTCTCTGTCGCCTGCTTCGTGCATGTGGTGGCTGTCTACATACAACGTGTTTGGAGGAGGACTGGGACGACAAGCTACAGGAGAACCAGTTATCCCTGATGTACAACACGGCCAGAAGAGTAGCACGACCCTCCTCCCTCCACTCCAGCAGTACATAGCAATGTAAACATTTTCCTGAATGATGCATCGTGTTCTCTCCGGCTGGTACAATGTGGTAGTCGATGATCGAGAGACATCTCATTATTCTCTCAATCAACGCCGTGATCCTCCGGGTTCTCTTCCACCGTCTACCCTCTTTCGTCTCTCCATAATTGATTTCCTTTATACAACATCGAAACCTAATTAGTCTTACATTAACGATTCCACTCCACACACTTCAGTTCACTTTCCCTCCCGACTCACTCCGCTGCTCGGTTTTTTTCTCGCTCTGAACACATTTCCTCTCTTAGTTCGGACTTCGGAGCTCTGTAACATCACGGAATGGGGACTCACTGCGTAACCTGGTTGAAATTCAGCGGTGCCAAAATGCATTCTCTAGCCAGATCTTTTTCTAAATAGCAGAAGTTCCCTATCATTCACTTTCAAAGTATCAAAATCTAGTTTATAGAAGTTAGGCATAACAAAGTCTTGGATAGTTTGCATAAAGAACACAGCAAGATTCGCTTCCCAAAAGCTTTTGGTATTGTACAAATGACAGTCATCTTTCTTGGAGGCAGCGACTGTTTGAACAACAGGGTCCTTACGAAACCTCGTATGGAGCACTGGCTTTCCTATCCTTCTTTCTTAACCACAGTGGAATAAAGAGTTATGTCGCTACACTTACTCTCCAGCTATCACCACTCTTCAACCATCCCTTGCCTCGTGCGCCGCAATTCTGCTTCCCCTTCCCGTCTCTGTTCCACACATATCGTTTCAGCCACTGCTCTCGCCATCCAGCTGTTTGCATGTCTTCTTACCCTCATGAACTGGACGAGAGACATGTGTCTAGTTGCTGCTTCCCATAACTTGCGTGTGAACAGTTTGTTATAACACCTTCCAACCCCATGAAGGGAACCTATGGAGTTTTCTACCGTCTTTTGTTTTTCTTCCTATAACCTTTCCAGTTCGAAGCTACATACATCTGAGTAGCTCAGGTTAACCCCTCCTGTTTTCTTTCATCTCATCTACATAGTATCAAACCTTTAACCCAAGATGTCCATGACTAGAACATGCTCTCGCCCGTGTCATGCAGCCACCTCACACCAGAGAAATATAGACGTTTTCATTACAAGAACATTTTGGAAATTTCATGTCATCTACAGATACAAGAAAATATACTCTCTCTCTCTCTCTCTCTCTCTCTCTCTCTCTCTCTCTCTCTCTCTCTCTCTCTCTCTCTCTCTCTCTCCTCTCTCTCTCTCTCTCTCTCTCTCTCTCTCTCTCTCTCTCTCTCTCTCTCTCTCTCTCTCTCTCTCTCTCTCTCACACTTTACATTTACAATTTTCATGGGATGGATCATATACATACTTCCTTTTTACATTACTGATGGAGATCTATATCAGCATAACTTGTCATGTATGAGGTGTGGTCAACTACCCGGTCGAGAGCTACTGTTCCAGACACTAGTTCAGTGTGGAGGCCAGGCTCTACATTTGAAGGTATGGTCATGGAAGGATGATGGGAGACGTGTAGCTTGAAATGATAATGAAAATAATAATGATAATGATGATCATCATAATAATGATTATGATAATGATAATGATAATGATAATAATGATAATAATAATAACAATGATGATAATAATAATAATGATAATAATAATAATAATAATAATAATAATAATAATAATAATAATAATAATAATGATAATAATAATAATAATAATAATGATAATAATAATAATAATAATAATAATAATAATCTTTCTTTTTCTTTCATACTATTCGCCATTTCCCGCATTAGCGAGGTTGCGTTAAGAACAAAGGACTGGACCTTTGAGGGAATATCCTCAAAATGGCCCCCTTCTCTGTCCCTTCTTTTGGAAAATTAAAAAAAACGAGAGGGGAGGATTTCCAGCCCTCCGCTCCCTTCCCTTTTAGTCGCCTTCTACGACACGCAGGGAATACGTGGGAAGTATTCTTTCTCCCCTATCCCCAGGGATAAATAATAATAATAATAATGATAATTATACAATAATTCATATTTTAGTGAAGGTATGTGTGTGTGTGTGTGTGTGTGTGTGTGTGTGTGTGTGTGTGTGTGTGTGTGGGTGTGCACTGAAGGGCGAATGGAAGAAGCCAAATCTCAATTGGCGCAAAGATGAGTATGGTCCAAAGTATAGTAGTCCACAAGGGGATGATTAGATGGGAGTTTGTGGCCATGAATTAAGAAGAAGGGAAGATTGTGTGATGTGAAAATGCTTGAGGATAATATATGACGTGAGGACGATTGATCGTGTTAAGGAATGACAGAGCGAGGTGTGGTCGTGAGTGCAATCTTATGCAACTAACTGACCGAGGTGAGCTGAAAAGGTTTGGACATATGGAGAGGATGAGTAAAGAAACACTGACGCGGAGGATTTCCATCGCAGGAGAGTGGGTAGACAGTAAGGAGAGGAAGACCGATGATATGGATGGATGAAGTGAAAGAGGGCAAGAGCGGCCAAGGCGCGTGGGTGAGGCTGGAGCCAACCGGAGGGATGTGGCATCTGGAGGTGAAATGCTGTCAAGTGCGATGAGCCAGGGTTTGTGAAGCGGTCAGTGGGGCTTGGCTGGGGACACGCGGCTCTGGTGTCGGTGACATAATACAGGTAGAGAGTGGACGAGGGCAAATGTAATACTAATAATAATGATAATAATAATAATAATAATAATAATAATAATAATAATAATAATAATAATGATAATGATAATGAAGATAATGATAATAATTATGATAATGATGATGATAACAATAATGATAATAATAACGATAATGATGATAATAATGATAATGATAATGATAATAATAATAAGTAATAATCATCATAATGATAATAATAATAATAGTAAGAAGAAGAATATTTCATGTTATTATCTATATCATCAATGTTTATCATAAGTATCATTAGCATTGCATCAGTATGATAATGATAATGAAAAATAGCAGCAATATCAACAATGATAACATCTACAATTTAAATAGACCAACATAAAAACCGAGAGAGAGAGAAAAATCTCAAGCTCTTAGAAAAAGATGCGTCTATGTTACACTAAAGATAACAGTAATGAATAAATGATAATCAATAAAGCTCTTCTTGACCAGGTGTAGCCAACCACCCAGGATGAATCTGGTAAGTCTGGTATTTGTGACACTGGGTCACAAGCAACACGAAATTTCTAGAATATCGAGATCAATTTTGGCAGATATTTTGATGAATTTCTTGTTGCACACACTGGATGTAATGGTAACAGACCCGAACATTGAAGCCATCGAGCTAAAAATTGTGGACCGAACGCCAAATAAATTGAAAATCAAAGTTGCTGTTCAAAAATACTGTGAACTCTAAGTTGCGACACATTTTCAGTCATAGTAAGAGGATTAATCTCCGTTGAAACATTTACCTTTAACCAGAATGTTTCCTGTCGAGTTTCCCATCACAGGTTGGATGTGTGCTCAACAGTTTTTTAAACGCGTCGTGTCCTTTTTTTTTTTTTTTCTGTTGCAGCGTTCCACTTGACATATCAACTTTTACCTTCGGATGGCTTCCGTTTGAACGATCAGGAAGCGTTCTCTGGCAGACCATAGCCACTTCCATTACAGATCATATATATATATATATATATATATATATATATATATATATATATATATATATATATATATATATATATATATATATATATATATATATATACATATATATATATATATATATATATATATATATATATATATATATATATATATATATATATATATCTATATTTTTTTTTTTTTTTTTTTTTTGCCGCTGTCTCCTGCGTTTGCGAGGTAGCGCAAGGAGACAGACGAAAGAAATGGCCCAACACACCCCCATACACATGTATATACATACGTCCACACACGCAAAATATACATACCTACACAGCTTTCCATGGTTTACCCCAGACGCTTCACATGCCCCGATTTAATCCACTGACAGCACGTCAACCCCGGTATACCACATCGCTCCAATTCACTCTATTCCTTGCCCTCCTTTCACCCTCCTGCATGTTCAGGCCCCGATCACACAAAATCTTTTTCACTCCATCTTTCCACCTCCAATTTGGTCTCCCTCTTCTCCTCGTTCCCTCCACCTCCGACACATATATCCTCTTGGTCAATCTTTCCTCACTCATTCTCTCCATGTGACCAAACCATTTCAAAACACCCTCTTCTGCTCTCTCAACCACGCTCTTTTTATTTCCACACATCTCTCTTACCCTTACGTTACTTACTCGATCAAACCACCTCACACCACACATTGTCCTCAAACATCTCATTTCCAGCACATCTATCCTCCTGCGCACAACTCTATCCATAGCCCACGCCTCGCAACCATACAACATTGTTGGAACCACTATTCCTTCAAACATACTCATTTTTGCTTTCCGAGATAATGTTCTCGACTTCCACACATTTTTCAAGGCTCCCAGAATTTTCGCCCCCTCCCCCACCCTATGATCCACTTCCGCTTCCATGGTTCCATCCGCTGCCAGATCCACTCCCAGATATCTAAAACACTTCACTTCCTCCAGTTTTTCTCCATTCAAACTCACCTCCCAATTGACTTGACCCTCAACCCTACTGTACCGAATAACCTTGCTCTTATTCACATTTACTCTTAACTTTCTTCTTTCACACACTATACCAAACTCAGTCACCATCTTCTGCAGTTTCTCACATGAATATATATATATATATATATATATATATATATATATATATATATATATATATATATATATATATATATATATATATATATATCTACGTGTCAACACTAGTCAGCGGTGGGCCTCGGGTGACAGAGGATCAGAACTCACTCACTCACTCTTATCTCAACACCTATACTCTTCGAGCTGTGTTGTTCAGATCTATACTGTGGCAACATAAATGTTTGCTTGTAGGACATCACTTTTCTCCCTAGGATGCTGGGTCCACTCTGCGCTCTGCCAGCCTAGGGTGAGTGGGACCCAATCCTATGCAGAACTGATTCCCAGGATTTGACCCTCTACGTGTAAACAACACCAAGTTAACGAGAGTACACACACACACACACAAACGTGTATCCTTCACTGACAGTCAGGAAAGATGGTTAACGCTCCGTGGTTCATCTCTGTCTTACACGAGGACGGACACACCACAAGGGTTCCTGTGGGTATATATAACAGTAGTGACACTAAAAAACAGAGGGGAAATCGAGAGATGCCAACACTTGTATCGACGTTCGGTAGATAGAGCAACTGTGAATTACACCATCATCACTGGTGTAACTTCCTCTGTTTCTTGACTTTTCGTTGTCATTGATTCGGAATAGCCAGCATGATGAAGCCTTGTCTATCTGGAGACTTAACGTAATTGATATCTATATCTATCTATCTCTCTCTCTCTATCTATCTATCTATCTATCTATCTATCTATCTATCTATCTATATATATATATATATATATATATATATATATATATATATATATATATATATATATATATATATATATATATATATATATATATATATATATATACAGACCCTCATCAACATGAGCTACAAGAACTCTCACTTCATCAAAGAACTAAAATACTCCATACACATCATGCTCACAGCAGGAGAAACTACAAGCAACACAATAAAACACAATATATATGTTACAAGGACCTGATGGGTAACAACATACGAAACAGATGAACACACACACATGTACGACGAGACATCGTCCCGAGAAACATCAAGTACACAATGCAGGACAGCACAGTCAAGCGAGTCATATACCACAGAAACAAAACAAAACCACAAAAAAAACGAGGCAACACAGCATGAACAACCAGCTATACAAACAAAAAAAAGTCACTTTACGAGAACCCAACGTAGTATATGAATTCACATGTGAACAAGGAGACAGCGAGCTTCTCACCAACATGATCGATGTGGGAAGCACAACTTGTGGTACACAGTCCAGAAGACTCACCCTACCTACACCTACATGAAGGCTCCATCTAACTACATGTCACCAAGGAGCACAATACTGCCCTCACACGAGAGACGATTGTAAGATACACAAGGATACTACACCGTGAACAAGGCACAAGATGCCTACACATCGCCAAAGCACCCAATTAACAAGGAACGACAACCAAAGACGAGCAACTAAGAAAAGGCGAGAGCAAAGGACGTACTACAGCTACACGCCCTGTTATCACGTCACAACCAATGACCGCACAGCGCTACATGCACGTCCGCCTACAGGTTTTATCCAGCTAGACCCAGCTGTATGCAATCATTCCCAGCTGCTCCACCAACCTCTCTACACGCTCCTGAAGATGATGATGATGGATTCAAATTAAAACGTTGAGACAAACGTAGGAGGATCCTACACAACCTCACCACCCATGTAAAAAAGAGATATAAAACAACTTATACAAATCACAATCTGATGAAAAAGAAAATCAGTTATCTGGTCATTTTAACACACACACACACACACACACACACACACACACACACATTATATATATATATATATATATATATATATATATATATATATATATATATATATATATATATTTTTTTTTTTTTTTTGCTTTGTCGCTGTCTCCCGCGTTTGCGAGGTAGCGCAAGGAAACAGACGAAAGAAATGGCCCAACCCACCCCCATACACATGTATATACATACGTCCACACACGCAAATATACATACCTACACAGCTTTCCATGGTTTCAAGACGCTTCACATGCCCTGATTCAATCCACTGACAGCACGTCAACCCCGGTATACCACATCGATCCAATTCACTCTATTCCTTGCCCTCCTTTCACCCTCCTGCATGTTCAGGCCCCGATCACACAAAATCTTTTTCACTCCATCCTTCCACCTCCAATTTGGTCTCCCACTTCTCCTCGTTCCCTCCACCTCTGACATATATCCTCTTGGTCAATCTTTCCTCACTCATTCTCTCCATGTGCCCAAACCATTTCAAAACACCCTCTTCTGCTCTCTCAACCACGCTCTTTTTATTTCCACACATCTCTCTTACCCTTACGTTACTTACTCGATCAAACCACCTCACACCACACATTGTCCTCAAACATCTCATTTCCAGCACATCCATCCTCCTGCGCACAACTCTATCCATAGCCCACGCCTCGCAACCATACAACATTGTTGGAACCACTATTCCTTCAAACATACCCATTTTTGCTTTCCGAGATAATGTTCTCGACTTCCACACATTCTTCAAGGCTCCCAGGATTTTCGCCCCATCCCCCACCCTATGATCCACTTCCGCTTCCATGGTTCCATCCGCTGCCAGATCCACTCCCAGATATCTAAAACACTTCACTTCCTCCAGTTTTTCTCCATTCAAACTTACCTCCCAATTGACTTGACCCTCAACCCTACTGTACCTAATTACCTTGCTCTTATTCACATTTACTCTTAACTTTCTTCTTTCACACACTTTACCAAACTCAGTCACCAGCTTCTGCACTTTCTCACATGAATCAGCCACCAGCGCTGTATCATCAGCGAACAACAACTGACTCACTTCCCAAGCTCTCTCATCCCCAACAGACTTCATACTTGCCCCTCTTTCCAAAACTCTTGCATTCACCTCCCTAACAACCCCATCCATAAACAAATTAAACAACCATGGAGACATCACACACCCCTGCCGCAAACCTACATTCACTGAGAACCAATCACTTTCCTCTCTTCCTACACGTACACATGCCTTACATCCTCGATAAAAACTTTTCACTGCTTCTAACAACTTGCCTCCCACACCATATATTCTTAATACCTTCCACAGAGCATCTCTATCAACTCTATCATATGCCTTCTCCAGATCCATAAATGCTACATACAAATCCATTTGCTTTTCTAAGTATTTCTCACATACATTCTTCAAAGCAAACACCTGATCCACACATCCTCTACCACTTCTGAAACCACACTGCTCTTCCCCAGTCTGATGCTCTGTACATGTCTTCACCCTCTCAATCAATACCCTCCCATATAATTTACCAGGAATACTCAACAAACTGATACCTCTGTAATTTGAGCACTCACTCTTATCCTCTTTGCCTTTGTACAATGGCACTATACACGCATTCCGCCAATCCTCAGGCACCTCACCATGAGTCATACATACATTGAATAACCTTACCAACCAGTCAATAATACAGTCACTCCCTTTTTTAATAAATTCCATTGCAATACCATCCAAACCTGCTGCCTTGCCGGCTTTCCTACCTTTCCGTTTTTGATTTTCCAAAAGAAGGAACAGAGAAGGGGGCCAAGTAAGAATATTACCTCTAAAGCTCAGTCCTCTGTTCTTAACGCTACCTTGCTGACGTGGGAAATGGCAAATATGTATAAAAAAAGAAATATATATATATATTATATATATATATATATATTTTTTCCCAGCAAAAATCGTCCAAATGCCTCTCTCTTCTCTTTCACTAATACTCTTACTTCTTCATCCCACCACTCACTACCCTTTCTAATCAACCCACCTCCCACTCTTCTCATGCTACAAGCATCTTTTGCGCAATCCATCACTGATTCCCTAAACACATCCCATTCCCCCCCCCCCCCCACTCCCCCACTTCCATTGTTCTCACCTTTTTCCATTCTGTACTCAGTCTCTCCTGGTACTTCCTCACACAGGTCTCCTTCTCAAGCTCACTTACTCTCACCACCCTCTTCACCCCAACATTCACTCTTCTTTTCTGAAAACCCATACAAATCTTCACCTTAGCCTCCACAAGATAATGATCAGACATCCCTCCAGTTGCACCTCTCAGCACATTAACATCCAAAAGTCTCTCTTTCGCACGCCTGTCAATTAACACGTAATCCAATAACGCTCTCTCTCTCTCTCTCTCTCTCTCTCTCTCTCTCTCTCTCTCTCTCTCTCTCTCTCTCTCTCTATATATATATATATATATATATATATATATATATATATATATATATATATATATATATATAAATTCATCTGCAATTTGGCATAGTGTCATGCCACTGAGTCACTGGGTGTGAGACGTCCAGCTTCTGGCACGGTCGATACTGGCGGCCCATCACCATCAACACGGGTTCCTCCTGCCAGGGTCGCCAGGCACGGAGATCTTTAGCTTCCATTCAGCTCAAGTGAACGTATGACATTGTTAAATGAGATCCACTCCTCTAGATATGCTGCCCCAACCAACTGAGGTCCAGTCCTCTAGATATGCTGCCCCAACCAAATGAGGTTCAGTCCTCTAGATATGCTGCCCCAACCAACTGAGGTCCAGTCCTCTAGATATGCTGCCCCAACCAAATGAGGTCCAGTCCTCTAGATATGCTGCCCCAACCAACTGAGGTCCACTCCTCTAGATATACTGCCCCAACCAACTGAGGTCCTGCTGCCCCAACCAACTGAGGTCCAGTCCTCTAGATATGCTGCCCCAACCAACTGAGGTCCAGTACTCTAGATACGCTGCCCCAACCAACTGAGGTTCAGTACGCTGCCCCAACCAGTGACTCGTTTCACCTGTGCACAAAAGTCTTCCTTATTCATCAATGTTTGGAAAGAATACAACGTCAAGGTCCAGTCAGTAGAAATGGAAAAGAAGTCCATCCAATTTGATGACCCTCACTCCCATTTCAAAGGTTGGTGTGACCGCTCTATCAAGCTCTGGTCATTCATGATGCCGCACTCGACGCTCTAAGTGCCAAAAGACAAAGGTGATGGGATGATGACTACGATGTCTCTGCTTCAATAGCAGTGATATATAACCCTCACTAACTCCATCTTCTGTGTGTGTGTGGTGGGTTTATATATATATATATATATATATATATATATATATATATATATATATATATATATATATATATTTATATATATTTTTTTTTTTTTTTTTTTTTTTATACTTTGTCGCTGTCTCCCGCGTTTGCGAGGTAGCGCAAGGAAACAGACGAAAGAAATGGCCCAACCCCCCCCCCCCATACACATGTACATACACACGTCCACACACGCAAATATACATACCTACACAGCTTTCCATGGTTTACCCCAGACGCTTCACATGCCTTGATTCAATCCACTGACAGCACGTCAAACCCTGTATACCACATCGCTCCAATTCACTCTATTCCTTGCCCTCCTTTCACCCTCCTGCATGTTCAGGCCCCGATCACACAAAATCTTTTTCACTCCATCTTTCCACCTCCAATTTGGTCTCCCTCTTCTCCTCGTTCCCTCCACCTCCGACACATATATCCTCTTGGTCAATCTTTCCTCACTCATTCTCTCCATGTGCCCAAACCATTTCAAAACACCCTCTTCTGCTCTCTCAACCACGCTCTTTTTATTTCCACACATCTCTCTTACCCTTACGTTACTTACTCGATCAAACCACCTCACACCACACATTGTCCTCAAACATCTCATTTCCAGCACATCCATCCTCCTGCGCACAACTCTATCCATAGCCCACGCCTCGCAACCATACAACATTGTTGGAACCACTATTCCTTCAAACATACCCATTTTTGCTTTCCGAGATAATGTTCTCGACTTCCACACATTTTTCAAGGCTCCCAGAATTTTCGCCCCCTCCCCCACCCTATGATCCACTTCCGCTTCCATGGTTCCATCCGCTGACAGATCCACTCCCAGATATCTAAAACACTTCACTTCCTCCAGTTTTTCTCCATTCAAACTCACCTCCCAATTGACTTGACCCAAAACCCTACTGTACCGAATAAACCTTGCTCTTATTCACTTTTACTTTTAACTTTCTTCTTTCACCACCCCAAATAAAAAACCCCAAAAAAGCACCATCTTCTGCGTTTCTCACATGAATATATATATATAAAATATTAATATATTTTTTAAAATATATAATATAAAATTATTTTATATATATTTTATTATATTTTATATTAAAATCTCTGCCCAACACTAGCTCGGGGGGGCCTCGGGGGTGAAGAGGTTTCAAAAAACTCACTCACCCTCTTATCTCAAACCCCTTTTAAACTCTTCGAGCTTGTTGTTCAATCTTTTCTGTGGCAACAAAAATTTGTTTGCTTGTAGGACATAAACTTTTCTCCCTAGGATGTGGGTCCACTCTGCGTTTCTGCCAGCCTGGGGTGAGTGGGACCCAACCCTATGCAGAACTGTTTCCCAGGTTTTTGACCCTCTCGTGTAAACAAAAAACCAAGTTAACGAGAGTACACACACCACCCCAAAAAACGTGTATCCTTCATGACATAGGAAAGAGGGTTTTTCGCCCGGGGTTTCATCTTGTTTTACACGGGGGGACGGACAAAACAAAAAGGGGTTTCCTGTGGGTAAATAAAACAGAAAGGGGCCTTTTAGGGACACTAAAAAACAGAGGGGAAATCGGGAGATGCCAACACTTGTATCGACGTCGGTAGATAGAGCAACTGTGAATTACACCATCATAAACTGGTGTAACTTCCTCTGTTTCTTGACTTTTCCCTTGTCATTGATTCGGAATAGCCAGATGATGAAGCCCTTTTCTATCTGGAGGGCTTAAGTAATTGTATCTATATCCCATCCATCTCTCTCTTTTCTATTTTATTATCTAAAATTTTTATTTTTTATTATTATTTTATATATAAAATATTATATAAATAATTTTTTTTATTTTATATATATATATAAATATATATATATATATTATATATATATATATATTAAATATATTTCAGACCCTCATCAAAATTTAGCTACAAGAACTTCACTTCATCAAAGAAAATTTAAAAAACTCCAACACATCATGCTACAGCAGGAGAAACACAAGCAAAAACAAAAAAACACAAATTATTTGTTTTCAAGGACCTGATGGGTAACAACATACGAAAAAGAAAGAACCACACACATGTACGACGAGACATCGTCCGTGAAACATCAAGTACACAATGCAGGACAGCACAGCAAGCGAGTCATTTTTACCAAAAGAAAAAAACAAAACCACAAAAAAAAAGAGGCAAACAGCATGAACAAAACCAAACTATACAAACAAAAAAAGTCACTTTACGAGAACCCAACGTGTATATGAATTCAATGTGAACAAGGAGGGCAGCGAGCTTCTCACCAACCCTGATCGATGTGGGAAGCACAATTTTTTGGTACAAAGTCCAAAGACTCACCCTACCTACACCCACATGAAGGCTCCCTCAAAATAAAGTCACCCAAAGGGGCACAAATATGCCCTCAAAAACGAAAAGACGATTTTAAAGATACCCAAGGGGTAAATACAAAAGTGAAAAAAAGGCACAAGATGCCTACAAAATCGCCAAAGCACCCCAAATTAAAAAAAGGAACGACAACCAAAGACGAGAAATTTAAAAAAAGGCGGAGCAAAGGACGTACTACAGCTAAAACGCCCTGTTTTCCCGTCCAACCAATGACCCCCAGGGGCTTTCCTGCACGTCCGCCACAGGTTTATCCCGCTAGACCCAGCTGTATGCAAAAATTTTCCCCGTGTCCACCAAACCCCTCTACAACCCCTCCCTGAAAAATGGGTGAGAGGGGTTCAAATTTTAAAAAGTTGAGACAAAACGTAGGGGATCCTACCAACCTCACCACCCATGTAAAAAAGGGGATATAAAAAAAAACTTATCAAAACACAATCTGATGGGAAAAAAAAAATCATTATCTGGCTTTTTTAAAACCCCACACACACACCACACCCCACACACACACACATTATTTTTAATATTTTTATATATATATATATATTATATATATATATAAAAATATATTTTTAATTTTTTTTTTTTATTTTTTTTTTTTTTTTTTGCTTTGTCGCTGTCTCCCGCGTTTGCGAGGTAGCGCAAGGAAACAGACGAAAAAAAATGGGCCCAACCCCCCCCCATACACATTTTATATAAATCGTCCACCACGCAAAATATACATACCTACACGCTTTCCATGGTTTAAAGGGACTTTTTCACATGCCCTGATTCAATCCACGGCCCAGCAACCTTTCAACCCCGGTATACCACATCGACCCAATTCACTCTATTCCTTGCCCTCCTTTCACCCTCCTGCATGTTCGGGCCCCCGATCACCAAAATTTTTTCATCCACCCTTTCCACCTCCAATTTGGCCCCCTCCCATTTTTCCTGTTCCCTCCACCTCTGACATATATCCTCTTGGTAAATCTTTCCTCACTCATTCTCTCCATGTGACCAAACCATTTAAAAACACCCTCTTCTGCTTCTAAAACCCACGCTTTTTTATTTCCACACATCTCTCTTACCCTTACGTTACTTACCGATCAAACCCCCTCACACCAAAACATTGTCCTCAAACATCTATTTCCAGCACATCCATCCTCCTGCGCAAACTCTATCCATAGCCCACGCCTCGCAACCAAAAAACATTTTTGGGAAAACCACTATTCCTTCAAACTTTACCCATTTTTGCTTTCCGAGATAATGTTCTCGCTTCCACACATTTTTCAAGGCTCCCGGGAATTTTCCCCCCCTTCCCCCACCCTATGATCCACTTCCGTTCCTGGTTCCATCCGCTCCCAGATCCACTCCCAGTTATCTAAAAAAACTTCACTTCCTCCAGTTTTTCTCCTTTTCAAACTTACCTCCCAATTGACTTGCCCCTCAACCCTACTGTAAAAAATTTCCCTTGCTCTTATTCCTTTTTACCCCTAACTTTTTCTTTCACACCTTTCCCCAAACTCAGTCCCCGGGCTTCTCATTTTCTAACAGAATCACCCAAACCAGCGCTGTATATCGCGAACAAAATTTAAACTCACTTCCCAAGCTCTCTCATCCCCAACAGATTTCCCATACTTGCCCCTCTTTCCAAAATCTTGCATTCCCTCCCCAACAACCCCCCCCATAAACAAATTAAACAACCATGGAGGGCATACACCCCCCCTGCCGCAAACCTACATTCACTGAGAAAACCCAAACAATTTCCTCTCTTCCTACCGTACACATGCCTTAATCCTCGATAAAAAAATTTTTAATGCTTCAAAAAACTTGCCCTCCCCCACCCCAAATTTTTTTTTTTTTTCCTTCCACAGAGAAACTTATCAACTCTATCAATTTTGCCTTCTCCGATCCATAAATGCTAAAATACAAATCCCTTTGCTTTTCTAAGTATTTCTCAATTTCATTCTTCAAAGCAAAAAACCCCGATCCACAAAATCCTCTACCAATTCTGAAACCACACTGCTCTTCCCCAGTCTGATGCTCTGTACATGTCTTCACCCCCTCAATCAATTTCCCTCCCCTTTAATTTAAACCCGGAATATCACCAAAATGATACCTCTGTAATTTGAGCACTCACTCTTATCCCCCTTTTTCCCTTTTTACAATGGCACTTTTTCAAAAGCATTCCCCCAAAACCCCAGGCACCCCCCTTTAGTCTTTAATTTAAAATTTAATAAACCCTTTCCAACCCCGTCAATAATACAGGGCCCCTCCCTTTTTTAAAAAATTCCATTGCAATTTCCCTTTCCAAAACCCGCTGCCCTTTCCCGGGTTTCTAAACCCCCTTTCCCTTTTTGATTTTCCAAAAGAAGGAAAAAGAGAAGGGGGGGCCCAAATAAAAATAATTTCCTTAAAGGTCGGGCCTCTGTTCTTTAAAGCTCCTTGCTGACGTGGGAAATGGCAAATATGTAAAAAAAAAAAGTTTTTTATAATATATATTAAAATTTTATATATATATATTTTTTTCCCCGCAAAAATGTTTCCCCCAAAAGCCCCTTTTCTTCTCTTTCATAATTCTCTTACTTCTTATTTTCCCCCCAAATCACTAACCCTTTTTAATAACCCCCCTCCCACTCTTTATTTCTACAAAACATTTTTTCGCAATCCCTCACTGATTCCCTAAAAAAACATCCCCTTCCCCCCCCCCCCATTCCCTTGTTTTTCCCCCTTTTTTTTCCTTTTTGTAAATCAGTCTCTTTTTGGTTTTTTCCTCACACAGGCTCCTTTTCCCAAACTCACTTACTCCACCCCCCTCTTCACCCCCCATTCACTCTTCTTTTCTGAAAACCCAAACAAATTTCCCTTAAATCCACAAGATAATGATCAGACATCCCCCCAGTTTTCACCTTCAGCACAAAAATTCCAAAAAACTCTCTTTTGCACGCCTGTCAAAATTTAAAACGTAATTTCCCAAAAACGCCCCTTTTCTCTCTCTCTCTCTCTCTCTCTCTCTCTCTCTCTCTCTCTCTCTCTCTCTCTCTCTTTTTTATTATAAAATATAATATATATTTTATATATTATATAAAATTATATTAAAATAAAATTTATCTGCAATTTGGCATAGTGGGCATGGGCCCCTGATCAAATGGGGGTGAGACGTTTCCCGTTCGGCACGGTCGATACGGGGGCCCCCTCACCATAACACGGGTTCCTCCTGCCCGGGTCGCCGGCACGGAGATCTTTAGCCTTTCCCTTTAGCTCAAGTTTAACGTATGACATTGTTTTAAAAAAGATCCCCCCCTCTAAAAATCTGCCCCAACCAAATGAGGTCCCGCCTCTAGATATGCTGCCCCAACCAAAAAGAGGTTCAGTCCTCTAGATTTTGCTGCCCCAACCAATGGGGGTCCATCCTCTAGATATCTGCCCCAACCCCAAAAAAGGTCCAGTCCTTAGATATGCTGCCCCAAAAAAAAATGAGGTCCATTTCCCTAGATATCTGCCCCAAACCAAAAATGGGGGTCCTGCTGCCCCAAAACCAAATTTTAGGTTTCCCGTCCTCTAGATATGCTGCCCCAACCAACTGAGGTTTCCCGTATCTAGTTTCGCTGCCCCAAAACCAAAATGAGGTTCAGTACGCTGCCCCCCCCAGTAAATGTTTTTTATGTGCACAAAAGGGCTTCCTTATTCATCAATGTTTGGGGAAAAAATACAAATTTTCCAAAGGGCCCGTGTAAAATGGAAAAAAAAAAGTCCATCCAATTTGTAAGGGGAACCCCCCCCCCATACACATGTAATACAACGTCCACACACGCAAATATCATACCTACACAGCTTCCATGGTTTACCCGACCTTACATGTTTTGATTCAACCCACTGACACAGGTTCAAACCCTGTATCCACATCGCCCCAAATTACTCTATTTCCTTCCCTCCTTTCACCCCCCTGATGTTCAGCCCCCGATCACAAAAAATCTTTTTCCTCCATTTTTCCCACCCCCAATTTGGTCTCCCTTTCTCCTCTTTCCCCCTCCCCCCCCGACCAATTTTCTCTGGTCAATCTTTCCTCACCATTCTCCCCATGTGCCCAAACCCTTTTTCAAAACCCCCTCTTCGCTCTCTCAAACCAGCTCTTTTTATTTCCACACATCTCCTTACCCTTACTTTACTTACTCGATAAAACCCACCTCACACCAACTTTGCCTCAAACATCTCATTTCCAGACATCCATCCTCCTGCGCACAACTCTATCCTACCCCACGCCTCGAAACCATACAACATTGTTTGGGAAAACTATTCCTTCAAACATACCCATTTTTGCTTTCCGAGATAATGTTTTTCCCATTCCACCATTTTTTAAGGCTCCCCCAAAATTTTTGCCCCCTCCCCCACCCTATGATCCACTTCCGTTCCATGGTTCCCTCCGCGACGATCCACTCCCGATATTAAAACACTTCACTTCCTCCAGTTTTTCTCATTCAAAACACCCCCAATTGACTTGACCCCAACCCTCCTGTACCCAAAAAACCTTCTCTTTTTCAATTTACTCTTAACTTTCTTCTTCCCCAAAACTTACCAAACTAGTCACCAGCTTTTGCAGTTTCTCACTGAATATATATATATATAATTAATATATATTTTATATAAATATATATATATATATATTGAAGGGGCGACATTCGATAGTCCTGATGACACAGTGACTCCCGGTCACATGAAAATGTACACTAAGCAGAACAGAGGTTTATAATTACTATCGTTACAGTCAGAGTGTTGGATGTTCTGACATTTGGCTCCTGTCAAATGGGAAATGATACGATGCAGCATCACAACAAATGTCAGAATGCTGACTGTGGGAACACTGATTCCTTATCATGTTCACAACATTTCCATATAACATGAAATTGTTTGGATAATAGTATTCAGACGGTCATCTCTACCACCACGATGATGGCTCAACAGGTGAGGCAGCCAGGGGGGCTACAAACGTCACCCACAACATCTAGGGAGACAGTGAACTGATATTACAACATATAACTGTGTTTATACCACTCTCACATGAGTCAATATTTGACTGTATGACTGTGAATCAGGTATGAGCTCTGGTAGTTCTTACGGATCATTGGACAAGACTTGCCCTTATTTTTGTAGCGGGAGGAGGGAATGATACAAAAAGTGTACAGTTGTACCTTTGTTCATTAAATGTACACCGAGTACATGGTGACTGTCATGTTATAGCATTTGCGAGTTGACAGATCATACAAAACTCGAACGGAACATATTTTGCAGCCTAGCTTCCTGTGTGGTAACTTAAACATGACTGGATTCGTTTTAACCCAACAGGAGTCGACTTTCTATGGCATAATCAGTACACTCGGCAGAGACCCGGATGAACAAAATGATGGTTCTTGTAATGCTCTTCCAACAGTGTAAAACGCGCTACACAAGTTCACATGATAAGAGATGACTTGAATGTTTACATTAATGTGGTTAATGCTTTTGTTCTTCCATGTTCAGGGCAACTGGACGTTATGGACTGGCTTCGTGGCAATATCTATTATGACCGCAGATTTAGGAGACAAATAAATGTTACTGAAATATAACAGGAATGGTTCTGCAGGTCTTACTACTGACGCTTTTAAGAAGGTTTTCGAATACGTTAGTAGGTAATGTCCACCAGCCCTACCCAGTCACAACCTGCAGCAAAGGTTGTGAGTGCAGCGTGTTATACCCCAGCCCTTGTTTCATCTATACACTACCAGAGGATCACCATTACGGTAGAACATAGTATAGTATAGTATAGTATAGTATAGTATAGTATAGTATAGTATAGTATAGTATAGTATAGTATAGTATGCCTTCTACGGACCTTTTGTACTTTATCATTGTTGTAATCTGTGCGTCTACACGAGTCTTGTTTTGCTAGTTTCGTTTCATATAGATTTCTACTTCCGTATATTTCATATGACGTATCTGGCTATCCATGCTATCTGTCTGCCTCTCTACACATTACTCTCCTTCCCTGCGATAAGGGCTGGAGCTGGGAGAACGTCCAGAGGATCTTCACCACTACTGACGTGGCCGCAGGAGGGGGGTGGGCTGGGTAGCGGGACGTCCACACATGGTACAGCGACGACCAAAGACGCCGAGCAGCCCCAGGCCACACTCAGGGCCGGGAGAGTGAGTGCCACGGGAGGGGACGGACCAGGTGCGGGAGACGACCGTCGGAGATGTAACTCCGTGGGCACGGTACAGCGGCACGAGAGGAACTTGCGGTACGGAAAAGAGTTTACCACAGAGCAAGGTTGAGTGGTACCCGGGGCACTGAAGGTGCGCGGGTCTTAGAGGATAATTAGGGCCGGGCCGTCAGGGCTCCGGCAGCCTCACGGCCACAAGCCTTATTTATGCCTGGCAACTGAGCTGGAAGGATGGAGACAGAATAACAAGGGGGAAACCACCGCACGCGGCAGGACGGGAATCAGACAGAAGCCGATAGTTATATAACTACGGCAGAGCAGAGTGAGGCACTGACCATATTTGAAGAAGCTGCCGCACGACCTAATCTCGACAAACGATTTCCCCGAATAATGTAAGACTGAACAAAAGTCATCGTTGACAATATGATGCTCCAGACCAATTTCCCCTTGCTTACAGCGACGCAGCTTTAAGGACACCGTCTCTAAATGGACTTTTGTATACAGCTCATATGAAGAATATATGCTCCGCAGGGTAGGGTTCGATGTAATCTTAACAACACCACATGACCAAATTCTATTTTCTTTGAAATATCACAGCGTTTGACCATAGAGTTTGGCAGACTCGTTAAAAAGTTTTTTCATAAGCCACGTAAAAGTATCTCCCCTCAAGGCTGGGTCACATGTGATCCCACGTACTTCCTTAAGGGATATCCGTATATAACAACACAAAAGATGTTCGCTGCCGAATATCATTATGTGCCACAGAGGATTTATTATAATGATTACTGATGGCATCTTCCCTATATGATTCTTTGTCAAATTACGTGGCCCAGCGATGGAGGCACAGAACACACTGAGGAAACCTCTGGACGAAAGCAAACCTAGAGAAGCATATCAATCTTATATGAACATCAGATCAAATAAACACAAAAGTTGAAGCAGACAGGAGGAGAGGGGAGAGAAAGCTGAAGGAATATCTTGAAGCAAATAAATACAGGAGGACCTCAGTCCAGAGGAGGGTTGGACACGAGCAAACGCCGACTACAGGCGCACATGTACACTGGGCCTCCTCCTTCTCCTCCTCCTCCTACTCTTCCCTGACTTGCTCTCCTGCAGATGTGTTGGTAAAGTCTCGGATGTCGTCATCACCAGAGGCTGCTGCGTGCTAATCCTTACTACAGACAAATCCATCATGTACACCTTTGAGAATCTGTATGACGGTGAGAAGTTTTGGATTGTTATCTTTAAAGATCAGTCAAGTCTTGCTACTTTCACGTCCACCTCTGTAATCGTCCACGATCTGTGTTTGAAAATGGTTTTGCTTCCTGCAATACAAAGGAATACAAAGGAATTCAAGGCAGCAACAGACCACTGGGTCCTTTTGAGGCTGTTTGTAATAGTAGAAAATATCAGAAATTCACAGATTAGTGAGGTAAAAATCAGAATATAGACAGATAATTCAAGGAGAATACTTGCAAATTGTCAATATGGTAAGGAGGCGTAAATATTATAAATCGTGGTGTTGAAGAGCAATAATTATCAAATCTATTCTTAAACGTATCTATAGTATTGTTTTCAACCCCTCTAAATTTTCAAACATTTCCTAGTTTTAAAAATCCGTTGAAGAAATAGTGCTTCGCCTTATTCGAGGTAAAACGTTTGCCCACGAGTTTGCATCCATTACTGCGATTGAAATCAGACGATTCAAGTCTTAAGTGGCTTAATAGATCGAGATTATCAAAGCCTTTGATCATTTTAAATGCCTGTATTAGATCATCCCGGCCTTCTCTTTTCTTGTTTCTCGAGGCTGTAATCTCTCCATTTTTTTAAGGAAGTTGACCAAAAATTAAAGCAATATTTAAAAAAATTGGGTTGAACCAATAGACTGGAAAGACTAAGGATGATTGTGTTTGCTCTTTTAACTGCTTCTGTGCACTGTTTACTTGGTTGTAGGTCACCCCGAGATTATTTCTCCCCCAAATTTTTTTCCCCCGTTACCTTTTTGGGGCACAGAATTCATAACGTAGCTTGCCTTTTCTTTTTTGCTCAGGAGACGTAAAACTTTGCACTTATCGATATTGAAATTCATTCGATAGTCCATCAGTGTGTCTAGGTCAATTTGAAGCTGTAAAAGTTCAGATCTGTTTATAGATTTATTTCCCATCTCTGTATCATTAACGAATTTTCGTATCTTGCAAAGTAGGCCATTATCAATATCATTAATATATCTGAGAAACAGGATCGGTCCCAAGACTGATCCTTGCGGCACTCCATTTGCTACATGTAACCATTCTGAGAGCTGACCGTTAATCATAACTCTTCCTTTACGACCAGTCAACCAATCTCCAATCCAGTGAGGCACAACCCTATCAGTGCCATGTGACTTCATTTTTGCTGGTAACCTTTGATGCTGTACATTATCCTCGACGCGAGTAGGTTCCCCGACTATTGGATAAGAACACTATCAAGCAAATCTAATCCACGCCCGTGGCTACTGGAAAAAGATTTTCCTCACTAAGATACCGTAATGTACAGTTCCTCTATAAAGTCATGTGGGAAAGCCTCTCTCTCCTCCATGTCTGCGAGTCAGCGCACCAGGACAGACATACAGGTATACAGACATACAGGTATACAGACATACAGGTATACAGACATACAGGTATACAGACATACAGGTATACAGACATACAGGTATACAGACATACAGGTATACAGACATACAGGTATACAGACATACAGGTATACAGACATACAGGTATACAGACATACAGGTATACAGACATACAGGTATACAGACATACAGGTATACAGACATACAGGTATACAGACATACAGGTATACAGACATACAGGTATACAGACATACAGGTATACAGACATACAGGTATACAGACATACAGGTATACAGACATACAGGTATACAGACATACAGGTATACAGACATACAGGTATACAGACATACAGGTATACAGACATACAGGTATACAGACATACAGGTATACAGACATACAGGTATACAGACATACAGGTATACAGACATACAGGTATACAGACATACAGGTATACAGACATACAGGTATACAGACATACAGGTATACAGACATACAGGTATACAGACATACAGGTATACAGACATACAGGTATACAGACATACAGGTATACAGACATACAGGTATACAGACATACAGGTATACAGACATACAGGTATACAGACATACAGGTATACAGACATACAGGTATACAGACATACAGGTATACAGACATACAGGTATACAGACATACAGGTATACAGACATACAGGTATACAGACATACAGGTATACAGACATACAGGTATACAGACATACAGGTATACAGACATACAGGTATACAGACATACAGGTATACAGACATACAGGTATACAGACATACAGGTATACAGACATACAGGTATACAGACATACAGGTATACAGACATACAGGTATACAGACATACAGGTATACAGACATACAGGTATACAGACATACAGGTATACAGACATACAGGTATACAGACATACAGGTATACAGACATACAGGTATACAGACATACAGGTATACAGACATACAGGTATACAGACATACAGGTATACAGACATACAGGTATACAGACATACAGGTATACAGACATACAGGTATACAGACATACAGGTATACAGACATACAGGTATACAGACATACAGGTATACAGACATACAGGTATACAGACATACAGGTATACAGACATACAGGTATACAGACATACAGGTATACAGACATACAGGTATACAGACATACAGGTATACAGACATACAGGTATACAGACATACAGGTATACAGACATACAGGTATACAGACATACAGGTATACAGACATACAGGTATACAGACATACAGGTATACAGACATACAGGTATACAGACATACAGGTATACAGACATACAGGTATACAGACATACAGGTATACAGACATACAGGTATACAGACATACAGGTATACAGACATACAGGTATACAGACATACAGGTATACAGACATACAGGTATACAGACATACAGGTATACAGACATACAGGTATACAGACATACAGGTATACAGACATACAGGTATACAGACATACAGGTATACAGACATACAGGTATACAGACATACAGGTATACAGACATACAGGTATACAGACATACAGGTATACAGACATACAGGTATACAGACATACAGGTATACAGACATACAGGTATACAGACATACAGGTATACAGACATACAGGTATACAGACATACAGGTATACAGACATACAGGTATACAGACATACAGGTATACAGACATACAGGTATACAGACATACAGGTATACAGACATACAGGTATACAGACATACAGGTATACAGACATACAGGTATACAGACATACAGGTATACAGACATACAGGTATACAGACATACAGGTATACAGACATACAGGTATACAGACATACAGGTATACAGACATACAGGTATACAGACATACAGGTATACAGACATACAGGTATACAGACATACAGGTATACAGACATACAGGTATACAGACATACAGGTATACAGACATACAGGTATACAGACATACAGGTATACAGACATACAGGTATACAGACATACAGGTATACAGACATACAGGTATACAGACATACAGGTATACAGACATACAGGTATACAGACATACAGGTATACAGACATACAGGTATACAGACATACAGGTATACAGACATACAGGTATACAGACATACAGGTATACAGACATACAGGTATACAGACATACAGGTATACAGACATACAGGTATACAGACATACAGGTATACAGACATACAGGTATACAGACATACAGGTATACAGACATACAGGTATACAGACATACAGGTATACAGACATACAGGTATACAGACATACAGGTATACAGACATACAGGTATACAGACATACAGGTATACAGACATACAGGTATACAGACATACAGGTATACAGACATACAGGTATACAGACATACAGGTATACAGACATACAGGTATACAGACATACAGGTATACAGACATACAGGTATACAGACATACAGGTATACAGACATACAGGTATACAGACATACAGGTATACAGACATACAGGTATACAGACATACAGGTATACAGACATACAGGTATACAGACATACAGGTATACAGACATACAGGTATACAGACATACAGGTATACAGACATACAGGTATACAGACATACAGGTATACAGACATACAGGTATACAGACATACAGGTATACAGACATACAGGTATACAGACATACAGGTTTACAGCCATATGGGTATACAGACATACAGGTATACAGACATACAGGTGTAGAGACATAAGGAGTACAGACATAAATGTACAGACACATGGGTGTACAGACACCTGACCCAATCTGTATTACGAAGCAAAAAGAGCAAAAATCACAACGTAGATCAACTTGGTTGTACGATGGTGATATTTTCAGTATCGTCCACTGATCAACGGACTGTTGGTATCGTCCACTGATCAACAGACTATTGGTATCGTCTACTGATCAACAGACTGTTGGTATCGTCCACTGATCAACAGACTGTTGGTACCGTCCATTGATCAACAGACTGCTGGTATCGTCCATTGATCAACAGACTGTTGGTACCGTCTATTGATCAACAGACTGTTGGTACCGTCCACTGATCAACAGACTGTTGGTATCGTCCACTGATCAACAGACTGTTGGTACCGTCCACTGATCAACAGACTGTTGGTATCGTCCACTGATCAACAGACTGTTGGTATCGTCCACTGATCAACAGACTGTTGGTACCGTCCACTGATCAACAGACTGTTGGTATCGTCCACTGATCAACAGACTGTTCGTACCGTCCACTGATCAACAGACTGTTGGTATCGTCCACTGATCAACAGACTGTTGGTATCGTCCACTGATCAACAGACTGCTGGTATCGTCCATTGATCAACAGACTGTTGGTACCGTCTATTGATCAACAGACTGTTGGTATCGTCCATTGATCAACAGACTGTTGGTATCGTCCATTGATCAACAGAGTGTTGGTATCGTCCACTGATCAAGCCTGAAGTTCCTCTGTACAGTGACCTCTACCGTGTTCCTTCAGCGTAACACACACACACACACACGGGGTCTGAACCAGCGGAAGCCATTCCTTTGAGACGTAATACCCTGGGTTTGTTTTCTTTATGCAGGGGGCTCCTTCCCAGCGCTTGTTTACCATCTAGACTTACACCATTATCCCGGCCTCCGGAATTTTACGGAGGTAAATATGTAGCGGGATCCATTACCGAAAGTCCTTTCACCCACACATTCATCTGGGTTCCGGTAAAGTAAAGGTCCCGACTGGTTACACAACCTCTGATGTTTCAGGGATCACCCAGGTCATGAGGCGCAGGTCATGTCAAAAGGTATGTGAGTTACCGATCACTCCGGGTCTTGTTTTCCCCTCACAGGTCAGCCCAATTCACGTACCGGACGATTCATACGAGAGGTCATGTGAGACAGAGGTCACCTAGATTATGTCACAGGCGTCGCTAGTGGTCGTGAATAAGCCACACAGATTTATATGTACACATTAGTCGTCACAGGTCATCAGGCAGTCACCGTGGATCATGTATGATAAAAGTCACACGCTAGGGTCACTTTCTGACATGTGTGGGGCAGGTCAACCCTGGTTCCGTGTTCATCATCCCAGGTCAAGTGAGGCAAAGGCCATCTTAGGTCACGTGGAGGACAATAATTCTCCCATCTTTATCGATCTTTCACACTATCAACCCGGAGGCTAATCATATGTCTCCCAGTTGATAGTGTTAAAGATAAAGATAATGATAATACATCTATCAGTAACGATAATAGATGAACCATCAACGCAGTAGCTGTCGGATTTCCATCCGATGCCCCAGTTTCCCGTCTTCCCGTCACTGCCACACTGACACTTGACATCACATGACTCACATGGCCATCTGAACCCCATGTTCTCCTCCGTCATCCCTGGTGGCACGAGGCACATAGCTTTATATACAGGAGCAAGACAAACAACTACCCACGTCAATCCTGCTTGTCGTGAGAAGCGGCTTATGGAGGCGGGAACAGGGAGGGGGCTGGAAATTCTCTCCTCCCTTCATCATCACTTTACAAAAAGAGAGAAGAGATGAGGGAGCCAGGAGAGGAGTGTTCTTCGAAGTCTCCAGGCCCTCTGTATGTGTGTGGATGTAGTAATCATGGCGAAAAAAAAGCAGGAAAGATCCATCGTATCTTTGAGGTAAGGAACCTGAATGGTTTTGCTCTCGAGTTACCGGGACCTGAGGATTGATGAGGGTGAGAAGCGTGCATAGATAGAGCGAAATGGAGAGATGTAGTATACAGGGGGCGACCTGCTGTCAGTGGGCTGAACCAGGGCATATGAAGCGATCAGGCGATGGCACGGTAAGGTCTGTGGGGCTCGTTGTAAATACGGAGGCTCTGGTCCCGGTGCATTGTGGATAAAAGCTGAAGAATGGACGCAAGCATACAAGTCTGTTCCTGGCGCTACCTCGCTAAGGCGGGAAATGGTTGACCACTGAATAGTATACATAATAATAATAGTAATAATAATAATACGATAATGACAATAATAATAACAATGATAATGTAGCTAAATAAGTGGATGGGAGAGAGAGAGAGAGAGAGAGAGAGAGAGAGAGAGAGAGAGAGAGAGAGAGAGAGAGAAAGTGATCGATAGACAGATAGATAGATAGAAAGGTAGAATGTTTGATGAATCGGTAGATATAATGACAGGTAGCTAGGTAGGTAGATGAATAGACACAGATAAATAAATGATTAGTTGGACAGATACGCGGACAGATAGATAAAAAATCTGTTGGACAGACAGACGGATCGATAGATAAATAGATAAACAGATTGAGATGCAGGAAACGAGAGACAATCATCACGTCTATATTAGGAGGATGGAGTAGTGAACGAGTGAAGAACACGGACTAACGAGAAATATGATCCGAAAATGTTTTCTAGTTTTATCAGGACGAGTGATTTACCGGACTCCCCCCGCTCGAGGTTACACCGCGAGAGAGGAATCACCTTTGGCGAGGCTGTATCATTAGGAGCACAGTCTCGTCTGAGGACTTCTCACTCCAAAGGAATCTACACATACCTGCTACTGGAGGCAGCGCAACCTTGGGCTGCAGGAGCCTTTAGAAAGATTTTGGGTAGCGCCAAGACTCTCTCATACATACTTTTTGCTACGGTAATTATATATGAAATACACATCAGGAATGGTATGGATATTACGAAGGAATTGTGAGAAAACACATTCTAATGATGAGGGAAGGTTACGGGAGGGAGGAGAAAGATTGAAACGACGAATTTCAGCCAAGTTTGACCAACCAGGTGGACGGGGGGGGAGGGAGGGACATCCAGGGATGCACAGCAATCCGAAATGGATGAAGGTTGGATGAAACGGGTGATATTGCTATGGAGGCTCGCGTCACATTTTTGAGGCGTTGGAGACGACCAGATTGCCAGATACTGGACAAAACCTCCGCTTGGGTACTAAAACAGTCGGCGACGCAGTTTTCCGAGGCCTTTAGAAATCACATTGGAATAAACGATTGCAACCCGGGGGTATTAACGAAGACCAGAAACTATACTGATGATACAAGAAGGAGAGGCAGGCGAGACCATCTTCACGACAGTGGATACACGGAGGTGCGCTCGCTGGCCGTATGCGGATCCTCCACACGTACCCTAACCCCCTACCATGAGCTATATACATTTCCTGCACAGGTCTTCAATCTCGTCTCGTAGTTGGAAACACCGAGAGCTGCATTTTTGACTGGAGTAACCCATCACTCAGTCAATAACTGCGACGCAATGTATGTGGCTCAGCTTCAGGTGATTCGATCCGCTGTAATTCATCTTTCATTTGTCTTCTATAAATCTTGGGAATTATATTGCGCCTCTCGATGAATTTGTTTTGACCATGGGTGGCGAGTCTTACCACGGGCCAACATAACGGTGTGGCTCAAGACTCGTTGCACTGATGCACGGTAGAGAGATCGTGTTCTCTCGGCTGTGCTTGGACACTATGGGTTAGATATACTCTTCATGAATTGCCAGTGAACGATGTTGTATGTAAGTGTTAACACTACGTCAACCTCGATTCTTTCTTAATGGCGACGTCAAGTTGTGAGTCAAGGGAGTTCGAAAAAAGGAAACGGAAAATTTTTTCAACAAGAATGGGAGGAAGATTACTATCATCACTTCCTGTAGATTTAACATCTTGAAAAGATACCACGAGAGGAATTACAGAAAATATTCACATGAATATTCTAACCTAGATCAAAAATACGGAGAAAAAAGTTAGCAATGTTAGGGCCGTACCCAGAATGCCAGAAGACGCTACCATCAACACAGTTAAAAGGGTTGACAAAATGACCAAAACTAGTTTGATGTCAGGGAATATCGCTCGTGCTGAGGGACTGTTTCTTATGAAACAATACAGCTGAAGTCGTTGCAGTTCTAATTCTAAAACAACACAAGATATTAGAAACTAATAAGACGCATTTCAATATCGGATCACATTATGGAAAGGTGTAATCTTGGACCCCACTACCGAGAAGTGTAATTTCGGGCCACACTCCGGAGAGGCGTATGTCCCATACCAGTGTTCATTTTGCGAGGAAGATGTAAAGTTAGACGAACCATTCTGCCTTCAGCTGAGATCTTAGATAACCCATACAAAGTAACTTTCTTCGTTGAGTTTCTGCCGACAGAACCGTGATGATGATGGTGATGATTGTGGTACATGACAGACCACTGACTAAAGCCGACGTAACCACTGAATAAAGCTGTCAACTGTGACAACGGTGGGAACAACCGCAGTGGTGGAGAAAAAGCGTAGTCAGGTCTTGTGGGCTTGTGGAATAGCCATCCAAGATTTCCAGAGTTCATCACTCCTCACTATATGGGTCGACGTCGTGATCTACAGCGCGCAGGCGCGTCAGGTACAAAGAAGAGGTTACAAAGACGATCCTAGAAAACTGTCATTTCCATTCGCTCTAATGAAAAAGACTCGCAGACAATTCAGAAAATTTCAACGAAGAGCTGAATCTTGAAGTCATTCCTTTCGTCTGTTTTGTGAGGTTGTCATCAACCAGTTAATGTCTCAGGGTTTTCAACAGCTGGAGTCGATCCCTGCACACCTAAATAAGGAAAGGATACGTCTTGTCCACAAACGGAAGTCGTAGAATAGTTAGAGGATCCAATGCTCTTCACTGTGATTAAAAACCATCTGGATATCCTTAACTGCCTGGCACCCCAGGACAACACTGGGTATGACCTTGCTCAGACTGTGTTCCGTTCCATTCCAGAAATAAGGTAAAACTTCAGCATGAAGATCTTCTGTCAAGTGACTTCAACCACTTTCCCCACTTCAGGAGTCCTGTAAAGAGATTGATTAAGATTGCAGCAAAAAGTTTGCAGACTCGAGGAGCACAAGAGATGTTTTGGAAGGACATGTTGATTTTCGGTCTAGGTCTGGTGACCTGCAGAAAGTTGAGATCCAGCTCCGTTTTTGTTCTCGTCAACTTATTTATGGTTGATGTGATCAGCGACGGAGGCACGAGTCCCAAGCTCTCGGATGCGCAGACGTCCTCCATGGAAAGGAGAGTATTGGAACCTCAGGAGAACCAGCTTCCAGAGATGATGCATCATACACGATCGAGTTCTGGAAAGAATCGCCAGAAGCGGAACATCCCCAGCTCAAGACGGACCTGTGCATAACACTTTCTGGCTCAATATACCAGCGAGAATCGCTGTTCTTCTTGGTGAGGTTGGTAAAGTCCGAGACATTCTCTAGTCTTTACATATCAACGTTACGTGAAAGACTTCTTCCATACACATCAAAGAAACTTACAAAGTCTGATGACCAGGATGAATACTCACAAGACTTCTGCCTCTTAAGTAATCAACCCTGAGAACTGTAAGCATCATATTTATGAACTGTTATTATACTTTTAAGGAGGAATGTGAGAAGAAATAATCAAGAAGTATACAGAATACAGCTGATATCACTGCGTCAGACTTACAACCAAAGTGAAGAATGTGCTTCAAGGTTATCAAAATTAAGAGAAAATCTCAAGATGATAAATTCACACCTTTGATGAAATCTTTTACATACTTGTATTCTTACTACTATTAGCATATACGTTGTATGACATGCATTTATGGATGTAATACTGGACGAAAAGTTGTGTGTGTCTCACGGCTCCTGAACTCTGAACATAACCTTATATGTCTAAGGTTGGCCATTCCTGCTTTACAGCATAGACTGACGTCAGTAAGTGGTACAGTATGTAAGATAGTAGGACAATTATCAGGAATGATACAAGTGTATTGGAAACCTTAACTACAGTAAGTGCTTAGATAATGAGCATGTTTGAATATGTGGATGAAGGGTTATTTTCATTAACTTAATCAGCTGTTAAAAAACAAAAATTAAAATCGTACAGGAAAATGGATTGGTATCGTATTTCTTGGGTTTTGCAACATATATTTCATACAGATATTCGCCATTTCCCGCATTAGCGAGGTAGCGTTAAGTACAGAGGGCTGAGCCTTAAAAGGATTATCCTTACTTGGTCACCTTCTCTGTTCCTTCTTTTGGAAATGTAAAAACTGGAGGGGAGGATTTCCAGCCCCCCGCTCCCTCCCCTTTTAGTCGCCTTTTACGACACGCAGGGAATACGTGGGAAGTATTCTTTCTCCTCTATCACCAGGGATATTGTATATATATATATATATATATATATATATATATATATATATATATATATATATATATATATATATATATATATATATATATATACGGTGCTGCATAAGTACATTATCAGTGAAAGAAATGAGAACACTATCACTAAGGAAGTGGAAAGATGGATCATGGAGCAATTTATGAGAACAGTAATTACTAACTGCTCAGACCTCGTAGCCAAAACTTCCCAGAAGGGGGTTGGCAAATGTAGAAATTATGGAAATGCGGACCTTATCTATACAACGACCTTGGAGTCTTGCGGCTGCAAGACAATTGGATCCCCAAAGAGGGATCTTCGTCTATAGATCCAGGTAATGCTATTCATCGACGGTGTATTTCGTCAGTTTATATGTTACAGACATGTGTACAAAGACAGTGACTAAATGCGTTATTTTGAAGCAAAGAAAAAAGTTGGGCCTTTCCAGCACCTCCCAAGCCACCGGCCTGATGTTCACCAAGGGAGTAAAGTTACTCCTGTAGTGCCACAAGGCTCCTGCGGTGTTCTTATGTGTACATGACCCACCAGAGAGGACACGATCATATGTTGATATGTTTACAGATGATACAGTAGTAGTAACAAAACTGGCGATGTGAAGGATTTATGAAACATTGCATAGGTGATGTAGAGGTTCTCATAGCTTTGCACGATAGATGGAAGACGATGTGAAATCAAAGTAAATCAAGGTAAGTGTCATGTACTACGAAAGCAGATCAGAAGGACCTTAGCGGACGCACAGGTTAGCTGGAGAGAGATGACAAGAAGAAGAAATTAAAAGAAAAAAAAAACAGGTGTTGATGCCACAAAACGTTTTCTTTTGACAGACACAATGAACAAAAAAAGGCACGAGCAATTTATGTATTACTGCCAGACGTAAGATATATCATTTGGGTATATGAATGGAGATAGTCTAGATACGATATATTCGTTGTATGTAAGACACATAACCTTGAATGTATAACTTTGTTGAACCCTTATGTATAAAAGCAAGTAGGCGAGTTTGTAAGAAAGATAAAAGTGTTCATAGAAAATGTTGCCGATTAGGTTGGTGTGGACTATGTGAGTAAAGATTCAAAATACTGCAGTTGCTTGCCTTCAAAACTGGAAAGGAAGGAGAGGACATCATTATTATTTGCAAGACTATGAATCACCCAAGCTGTAAGGATAAGGATGGATTTATCAGAGTTAGGGTGTGAGGGAGGAATAGAAAACGCAATGAGGAATCTGAAAAAGGGAAAGACAGCAATACGAAGGAATGTGAGGAATATTTCTATGTCTCAGTAACAGAATATTTGTCCACTGGAATTCTTTAAGTAAGAATATGGTACGTGCAAATATTCTTATCTTTTCAGGAAGAGACGAGGACAGTATATGTGCTTAAGAGCTGCCACAATATGAACCTTACTCACTCCTCTTAGGTATAAAGAGGGAACCACATAAAGGTACACACACACACACACACACACACACAAACAGATACCATGCCTTCCTCACCTGGCATTATCATCCACCACAATACACGTGACAATTAGAAAACGTTCAGAAAAAAAAGAGTTAGCAAGATCATCCTTGTTCCCACTTAACCACCTATTAAGAGGCAATCAACACTGGGCCATCTTGATTCCCCATCCTCGCCACTGTTGCCACTAGCTCCCACTGTGCCTCGTCACCAAGTTGCAGTGGTACCACTATTGCATCGAATTCCTAGGATAACGGCCCCGTTCTCCACCTGTATCCTGAAGGGGTAGCACTACTGATCAAGCATAAGTTGTGGGAATGTGTGAAAGAATGTAGGGAAATGAGCTTCAGGCTGATGTGGATGAAATGGGTTGCGAGAGATGGGTAACCATAAGTGCTTATACACCTGGCCATGAGAAGGAGGAGGATGAGAGGCAAGTGTTATGGAAGCAGCTGAGTGAGTGTGTCAGCACTTCCGATGATCAAGATCGAGCGTTAGTGATGGGTTATCTAATTACGGGAGTGAGAAATGTAGCATACAAGGGTGCAACTGGTGGACATGGGATACTTAGCAAGCTGAATAGGAATGGAGAACGTCTTGTGGGGTCGTGTGGTGAAAATTAAAAGTACTGGTGATTGGGAATACCTGGTTTGAAAAGTGAGATATACATAAGTATACGTGAGTTAGTAAGAACACGTGCAATAAAGAAACTCTAACAAGTGAATGTGGTGATAGAGACAGCTGCTGGGGTATGTGCCATGACCTGGCGAAGGCAAGGGTAAAGATTTGTAGGTTTTTCGGGAAAGAGGAAATAATGTGAGTGAAAAGAGGAAAGTGAAAGTAAGTGAGCTTGGAAAAGAGCCCGGCGTGAAGAAATGGCAGGAGAGATTGAGTGTGGAATGGCATAGGGTAGAGTAAACACATCAATTAGTGTGGGTGAGGGAAGTGGTACTCTTGGGGAAGTAGTGCTGGCCTGTGCAAGCGCAGTGTGTGGCATGCGATGAGAGGTGGACAGGGCAGCGAGTGGTGATATCACGAAGCAAAGATGATACTGAAAGAGAAAATATAGGTGTATAGGCGGTACTTGTAGGGAAAATAAAAGAAAACGGCAGGAGGTCAAGAGAAAGGCGCAAAGTTGAAAAAGAAGACGAATGAAAGCTGGTGTGAGCAATTTTCAGTAAATTTCAGGGAGAATAAAATGTTTTGGGTGGAAGTTAAGAGTGTGAAAGAAACAAGCACAACAAATGGGAACATCACTGAAAGGGACAAATTGGAAAGTGGTAATATGTAGCAATGAGGTGAGATAGATGAAATGAGTATTCTAAAGGACTGTTGAATGTTTGATGACGGTAGCAGATGTAGGGTGTTTAGATCGGGGAGTATACGGAGTGGGGGAGTCTTGGGGAGTAGTTTCTTGGAGTGAAAGCCTTGCGTAACGTAAAATGTGGAAAGGCTGTTGGAGTGGAAGGTATCGCATATGAATTTCTTAAGAAAGAGGTGAACTGTGCTGTTGATCGGTCATCGTGGATTTTCAGTGTATGAATGACTCATGATGAAGTGCCTAAGGATTGGCGAATGTATGAAGGCAAGGGGAACAAAGTGAGTGTTCAAACTACAAAGGCATATGTTTCTAGGGTGTACCTGGCTTGTTGTATGGGAGAGTGGTGACTGAGAAGGTGAAAGCATATACGGAGCATCAGACAGGGGAAGAACAATATAGTTTCAGGGGTGACAGAGGATGTTTTCATCAAGTGTTTGATCTAAAGGACGAGCGTGATAAAGACTGAAAAGAAACAGAATTTGTATGGGGCACTGATGGATCTAAAGAAAGCATATGATAGGGTTGACAGAGATGTTTTCTGGAAGGTCTTAAGAATATATGGTGTGGGAGGAAAAGCTAGTAGAAACAGTGAGAAACTTCTGACATAAAAAGTAAGGTGTGGGTATGAGTAGGAAGAGAGGAGAGTGAGAGTATGAGGTGAAGACTGGTCTGTGGCAGGGGTGTGTGATGCCTCCATGGGATGGTGAGTGAGATAAATGCAAGGATCTTGTAGAGAGAGGCGAATACCCAGTCTATAGGGGGTAAAGGGGGACTGGGAAGAGTCAGTTGTTGATTGCTGATGATACAACTCTGGTGGCTGATTTAAATGAGAAACTGCAGAAGTGTTAGTGACTGAGTCTGGGAGAGTGGGTTAAAGGAGGAGATTGCAAATATATGTGAATAATAGCAAGGCTATTAGGTTTAGCAGGGCAGAGGGGTCAGGTCATTGAGGGTGCAAGTCTGAATAAAGGAAATTTATAAGTGAAACGTTTAAGATACCTGGGAGTGGACAGGGCAGCGAATGGAACCATGGAAGCGGAAGCGAGTCATGAGGTGGTTTAAGAGGGCGAAGGTTCTGGGAGCACTGAAGAATGTATGGCCAGAGAGTTCGTTATCAGGGAAGGTGAATCAGTATGTTTGAAGGTTTAGCAGTCCCAGCCAGGATGTATGACTGCGAGGCATAGGCTACAAGCGAGGATGTGCGGACGATGGTGGATGTTGGATCTGAAACATTAGAGGACAATATGTGGTGTGATGTGGTTTGCTCGAGTAAGTGTTACAAAGGTAAGAGAGAGGAGATATAATAAAAACTGTGGTTGAGAGAGCTAAAAAGGGTGTGCTGAAATGGTTTGGACATATGGAAGGAATGAGCGAGGAAAGGTTGACAAAGAGGATACATGTGTCAGGAGTGAAGGGGACAAGGAGAAAGGGGAGACTTAACTGGAGATTGAAAGATGAAGTGAAAAAAGATTGAGTCGATATGCTGGATGGTTAAAGGCGTGTACGGGATAGAATGAAATGGAACCATGCGATATACAGAGATCGACGTGCTGTCAGTGGATTGATCCAGAGAATATAAAGCGTTTGGGGTAAATCATGGAAACGTCTGTTTCTGGCGCCACCTTACAAAAGTGGGAAACGGTGGACAAATGTGAAAAAGTATTATCATTATTATTATCATTATTATCATAATTTTTCATACTTCGTCGCCATTTTCCGCGTTAGCGAGGCAGCGCCAGGAATAGACGAAGAAAGGCCACATTCGTTCACACTAGCTGTCATGTGTAATGCATCGAAACCACATCTCACTATTCACATTCAGGCCCCACACACCTTGCTATGGTTTACCCCAGACGCTTCACATGTCCTGGTTCAGTCCACTGACAGCACATTAGTATCATTATCATTATTATTATCATTAATTCTATTATTATTATTATTACTATTATCATTATTATTATCATTATAATCATTATCATAATCATTATCATTATCATTATCATTATTATTATTATTATTACTATTATTATTATTATTATTATTATTATTATTATCATTATTATTATTATTATTATCATTATTATTATTATCATTAATATTATCATTATTATTATCATTGTTATCATTATTATTATTATCATTAATATTATTATTAATATTATTATTATTATTATTATTTTATTTTTTTTTTTTGCTTTGTCGCTGTCTCCCGCGTTTGCGAGGTAGCGCAAGGAAACAGACGAAAGAAATGGCCCAACCCACCCCCATACACATGTATATACATACGTCCACACACGGAAAATATACATACCTACACAGCTTTCCATGGTTCACCCCAGACGCTTCACATGCCCCGATTCAATCCACTGACAGCACGTCAACCCCGGTATACCACATCGCTCCAATTCACTCTATTCCTTGCCCTCCTTTCACCCTCCTGCATGTTCAGGCCCCTATCACACAAAATCTTTTTCACTCCATCTTTCCACCTCCAATTTGGTCTCCCTCTTCTCCTCGTTCCCTCCACCTCCGACACATATATCCTCTTGGTCAATCTTTCCTCACTCATTCTCTCCATGTGCCCAAACCATTTCAAAACACCCTCTTCTGCTCTCTCAACCACGCTCTTTTTATTTCCACACATCTCTCTTACCCTTACGTTACTTACTCGATCAAACCACCTCACACCACACATTGTCCTCAAACATCTCATTTCCAGCACATCCATCCTCCTGCGCACAACTCTATCCATATTATTATTATCATTATTATTATCATTATTATTATTATTATTATTATTATTATTATTATCATTATTATTATTATTATTATTATTATTATTATTATTATTATTATTATTATCATTATTATTATTATTATCATTATTATTATTATTATTATCATTATTATTATCATTATAATTATCATTATCATTATCATTATTATCAGTATCATTACTCTCATCATCATTATTATCACTATTGTCACTATCGCAATCATCATTATGAGCAGTATAATTATTCCATTTTCTAATTCTATCATTTTCATTATTATATTCACTATCATTGTTTTCATTACTATCTGCTTAGACAAATAGAAACAGAAATATGAGATTTCATAAATACACTCTGATCCAGAAAATCTAAAAGTTCAAATGGGGAAATCAGACAATAAAACTAGGTCAACAGAGTCTTTGCTGCAAATGTGGGAGTGGATTTAGCAGCGGATGGAACCATGGGAGCGGAAGTGAGTCACAGGGTGGGGGAGGGGGCGAAGCTTCTGGAAGCGTTGAAGAATGTGTGGAAGGAGAAAAAGTTATCTCGGAGAGCAAAAATGGGTATGTTTGAAGGAATGGTGGTTCCAACAATGTTATATGGTTGCGAGGCATGGGCTATAGATAAGGTTGTGCGGAGGGTGGATGTGTTGGAAATGAAAAGTTTGAGAACAATATGTGGTGTGAGGTGATTTGATCGAATGAGTAATGAAATGGTAAGAGAAATGAGTGGTAATAAAAAGAGTGTGGTTCAGAGAGCAGAAGAGGGTGTGTTGAAATGGTTTGGATATAAGAGAGAATGAGTGAGAAAAGATTGACACAGAGGATATGTGTGTCAGAGGTGGAGGGAACAAGGCAAGGAAGTATAAATATGTACATGTTTATATATGTATATGTCCGTGTATGTTTATATATACGTATATGTATATATATGTGCGTGTACGGGTGTTTATATATATATATATATATATATATATATATATATATATATATATATATATATATATATATATATATATATATATATATATATTCCTATGAGTCCACGGGGAAAATGAAACACGAAAGTTCCCAACTGCACTTTCGTGTAATAATCACATCATCAGGGGAGACACAGGAGAGAAATATAACATCTTGATCACGCGCAAAATTGTGATCCTTCCTAATATATATATATATATATATATATATATATATATATATATATATATATATATATATATATATATATATATCCCTGGGGATAGGGGAGAAAGAATACTTCCCACGTATTCCCTGCGTGTCGTAAGAGGCGACTAAAAGGGAAGGGAGCGGGGGGCTGGAAATCCTCCCCTCTCATCTTTTTTTTAATTTTCCAAAAGAAGGAACAGAGAAGGGGGCGAGGTGGGGATATTCCCTCAAAGGCCCAGTCCTCTGTTCTTAACGCTACCTCGCTAATGCGGGAAATGGCGAATAGTATGAAAGAAAGAAAAGAAAAAAAAAATATATATATGTGTGTGTGTGTGTGTGTGCCATTCTTCGTTTCTTTCCTGTCGCTAATTTGCTGACGCAGGAAACGGTCATCATGTATAATAAAAAGAATGCTAATATATATATATATATATATATATATATATATATATATATATATATATATATATATATATATATATATATATATATATTTTTCTTTGTCGCTGTCTCCCGCGTTTGCGAGGTGGCGCAAGGAAACAGACGAAAGAAATGGCCCAACCCACCCCCATACACATGTATATACATACGTCCACATACGCAAATGTACACACCTACACAGCTTTCCATGGTTTACCCCGGACGCTTCACATACCCTGATTCAATCTACTGACAGCACGTCAACCCCGGTATACCACATCGATCCAATTCACTCTATTCCTTGCCCTCCTTTCACCCTCCTGCATGTTCAGGCCCCGATCGCACAAAATCTTTTTCACTCCATCTTTCCACCTCCAATTTGGTCTCCCACTTCTCCTCGTTCCCTCCACCTCCGACACATATATCCTCTTGGTCAATCTTTCCTCACCCATTCTCTCCATGTGCCCAAACCATTTCAAAACACCCTCTTCTGCTCTCTCAACCACGCTCTTTTTATTTCCACACATCTCTCTTACCCTTACGTTACTTACTCGATCAAACCACCTCACACCACACATTGTCCTCAAACATCTCATTTCCAGCACATCCATCCTCCTACGCACAACTCTCTCCATAGCCCACGCCTCGCAACCATACAACATTGTTGGAACCACTATTCCTTCAAACATACCCATTTTTGCTTTCCGAGATAATGTTCTCGACTTCCACACATTCTTCAAGGCTCCCAGGATTTTCGCCCCCTCCCCCACCCTATGATCCACTTCCGCTTCCATGGTTCCATCCGCTGCCAGATCCACTCCCAGATATCTAAAACACTTTACTTCCTCCAGTTTTTCTCCATTCAAACTTACCTCCCAATTGACTTGACCCTCAACCCTACTGTAACTAATAACCTTGCTCTTATTCACATTTACTCTTAACTTTCTTCTTTCACACACTTTACCAAACTCAGTCACCAGCTTCTGCAGTTTCTCACATGAATCAGCCACCAGCGCTGTATCATCAGCGAACAACAACTGACTCACTTCCCAAGCTCTCTCATCCCCAACAGATTACATACTTGCCCCTCTTTCCAAAACTCTTGCATTCACCTCCCTAACAACCCCATCCATAAACAAATTCAAGAAGCATGGAGACATCACACACCCCTGCCGCAAACCTACATTCACTGAGAACCAATCACTTTCCTCTCTTCCTACACGTACACATGCCTTACATCCTCGATAAAAACTTTTCACTGCTTCTAACAACTTGCCTCCTACACCATATATTCTTAATACCTTCCACAGAGCATCTCTATCAACTCTATCATATGCCTTCTCCAGATCCATAAATGCTACATACAAATCCATTTGCTTTTCTAAGTATTTCTCACATACATTCTTCAAAGAGAAGAGAGAGGCATTTGGACGATTTTTGCAGGGAAAAAATGCAACTGAGTGGGAGATGTATAAAAGAAAGAGACAGGAGGTCAAGAGAAAGGTCCACGAGGTGAAAAAGAGGGCAAATGAGAGTTGGGGTGAGAGAGTATCATTAAATTTTAGGGAGAATAAAAAGATGTTCTGGAAGGAGGTAAATAAAGTGCGTAAGACAAGGGACCAAATGGGAGATTCAGTGAAGGGCGCAAATGGGGAGGTGATAACAAGTAGTGGTGATGTGAGAAGGAGATGGAGTGAGTATTTTGAAGGTTTGTTGAATGTGTTTGATGATAGAGTGGCAGATATAGGGTGTTTTGGTCGAGGTGGTGTGCAAAGTGAGAGGGTTAGGGAAAATGATTTGGTAAACAGAGAAGAGGTAGTAAAAGCTTTGCGGAAGATGAAAGCCGGCATGGCAGCAGGTTTGGATGGTATTGCAATGGAATTTATTAAAAAAAAAAACAAATATATATATATATATATATATATATATATATATATATATATATATATATATATATATATATATATATATGCCTTAAAATTTCTCTTCGTATTTTGCTATTTCAGTATATGTAAGTTGCTGAAAAGCTTCACTTTTTCAAGCCAGTCTGTAATCCGATCTAGTTTTTATCGAGTGAGCTGGGTGTATGGACAGGGTTCCACAGGTGTGAACACCGTCACAAAACTAGGTCAACTCACGTCATCTCCAAAGCTTTTTCGTCGATGCTTTTTATTTCAAACAAAAGTGAATAAAGAAAGAAAATTTACAGCCGATGTTTGATGTAGTTGATACGATGAATCTGTTGGAAATAAAGAATACATACACGCACACACACACACACAAACACACAGACACACACACAGACACACACACACATATACACACATATATATATATATATATATATATATATATATATATATATATATATATATATATATATATATATTATCCCTGGGGATGGGGGAGAAAAAATACTTCCCACGTATTCCCCGCGTGTCGTAGAAGGCGACTAAAAGGGAAGGGAGCGAAGGACTGGAAATCCTCCCCTCTCATTTTTTTTTCTTTTTTTTTCCAAAATAAGGAACAGAGAAGGAGGCCAGGTGAGGATATTCCCTCAAAAGCCCAGTCCTCTGTTCTTAACGCTACCTCGCTAATGCGGGAAATGACGAACAGTATGAAAGAAAAGAAAAGAAAAGATATATATATATATATATATATATATATATATATATATATATATATATATATATATATATATATATATATATATATATCATCCCTGGGGATAGGGGAGAAAGAATACATCCAGCGTATTCCCTGCGTGTCATAGAAGGCGACTAAAAGGGAAAGGAGCGAAGGACTGGAAATCCTCCTCTCCTTTCTTTTTTCTCTCTCTCTCCAAAAGAAGTAACAGAGAAGGGGGCCAAGTAAGGAATTTTCCCTCTTAGGCTCAGCCCTTTGTTCTTATCGCTACCTCGCTGACGCGGAAAATGGCAAATATGTATAAGAAAATAAATAGAAACTCGAAATATATATATATATATATATATATATATATATATATATATATATATATATATATATATATATATTTATATTATTTATTTTATTTTGCTTTGTCGCTGTCTCCCGCGATTGCGAGGTAGCGCAAGGAAACAGACGAAAGAAATGGCCCAACCCACCCCCATACACAATGTATATACATACACGTCCACACACGCAAATATACATACCTATACATCTCAATGTACAAATATATATACACACACAGACACATATATATATATATACCCATGCACACAATTCACACTGTCTGCCTTTATTCATTCCCACCGCCACCTCGCCAAACATGGAATACCATCCCCCTCCCCCCTTATGAGTGCGAGGTTGCACTAGGAAAAGACAACAAAGGTCCCATTCGTTCACACTCAGTCTCTAGCTGTCATGCAATAATGCCCGAAACCACAGCTCCCTTTCCACATCCAGGCCCCACACAACTTTCCATGGTTTACCCCAGACGCTTCACATGCCCTGATTCAATCCACTGACAGCACGTCAACCCCGGTATACCACATCGATCCAATTCACTCTATTCCTTGCCCTCCTTTCACCCTCCTGCATGTTCAGGCCCCGATCACACAAAATCTTTTTCACTCCATCTTTCCACCTCCAATTTGGTCTCCCACTTCTCCTCGTTCCCTCCACCTCCGACACATATATCCTCTTGGTCAATCTTTCCTCACTCATTCTCGCCATGTGCCCAAACTATTTCAAAACACCCTCTTCTGCTCTCTCAACCACGCTCTTTTTATTTCCACACATCTCTCTTACCCTTACATTACTTACTCGATCAAACCACCTCACACCACATATTGTCCTCAAACATCTCATTTCCAGCACATCCACCCTTCTGCGCACAACTCTATCCACAGCCCACGCCTCGCAACCATACAACATTGTTGGAACCACTATTCCTTCAAACATACCCATTTTTGCTTTCCGAGATAATGTTCTCGACTTCCACACATTCTTCAAGGCTCCCAGGCTTTTCGCCCCCTCCCCCACCCTATGATTCACTTCCGCTTCCATGGTTCCATCCGCTGCCAGATCCACTCCCAGATATCTAAAACACTTTACTTCCTCCAGTTTTTCTCCATTCAAACTCACCTCCCAATTGACTTGACCCTCAACCCTACTGTACCAAATAACCTTGCTCTTATTCACATTTACTCTCAACTTTCTTCTTTCACACACTTTACCAAACTCAGTCACCAGCTTCTGCAGTTTCTCACATGAATCAGCCACCAGCGCTGTATCATCAGCGAACAACAACTGACTCACTTCCCAAGCTCTCTCATCCACAACAGACTTCATAATTGCCCCTCTTTCCAAGACTCTTGCATTCACCTCCCTAACAACCCCATCCATAAACAAATTAAACGACCATGGAGACATCACACACCCCTGCCGCAAACCTACATTCACTGAGAACCAATCACTTTCCTCTCTTCCTACACGTACACATGCCTTACATCCTCGATAAAAACTTTTCACTGCTTCTAACAACTTGCCTCCCACACCATACATTCTTAATACCTTCCACAGAGCATCTCCATCAACTCCATCATATGCCTTCTCCAGATCTATAAATGCTACATACAAATCCATTTGCTTTTCTAAGTATTTCTCACATACATTCTTCAAAGCAAACACCTGATCCACACATCCGCTACCACTTTTGAAACCACACTGCTCTTCCCCAATCTGATGCTCTGTACATGCCTTCGCCCTCTCAATCAATACCCTCCCATATAATTTCCCAGGAATACTCAACAAACTTATACCTCTGTAATTTGAGCACTCACTCTTATCCCCTTTGCCTTTGTACAATGGCATTATGCACGCATTTCGCCAATTCTCAGGCACCTCACCATGAGTCATACATACATTAAATAACCTTACCAACCAGTCAATAATACAGTCACCCCCTTTTTTAATAAATTCCACTGCAAAACCATCCAAACCTGCTGCCTTGCCGGCTTTCATCTTCCGCAAAGCTTTTACTACCTCTTCTCTGTTTACCAAATCATTTTCCCTAACCCTCTTACTTTGCACACCACCTCTACCAAAACACCCTATATCTGCCACTCTATCATCAAACACATTCAACAAACCTTCAAAATACTCACTCCATCTCCTTCTCACATCACCACTACTTGTTATCACCTCCCCATTTGCGCCCTTCACTGAAGTTCCCATTTGCTCCCTTGTCTTACGCACTTTATTTACCTCCTTCCAGAAAATCTTTTTATTTTCCCTAAAATTTATATATATATATATCATACAAACCTCCAACAGGAAGGATCGAACCCGGGATCCAAGCGTAACAGGCAGGAGCGCTACTGCTAGGTTACGATCGCCCCTAATTGGGAAATGACTATCCGAATACTATGTACTCGAATAACCTTCGTCTCACGTTGGTGAGCAATGGGGTCTACATCGGTCATTTCCCAACAGGCGCACATAGCCAGCAGATAGCATTTTACCGAACCTAACTGTACAACGCGGAGGGCTCACCAACGTATGACGAAGGGTATTCCAGTACATAGTATTCGGATAGTTATTTCCTATTAGCCAGGCCCGTCTAGCGGTAGCATTCCCGCCTGTTACACAGGGGTTCCGGGTTCGATCCTGGCTGTTGGAGGTTTGTATGTTTTATGAGGGTGCGCGTTCATATGCACTTTATTCGTATATATATATATATATATATATATATATATATATATATATATATATATATATATATATATATATATATATATATATATATATATATTTATACTATTCGCCATCTCCCGCATCAGCGAGGTAGCGTTAAGAACAGAGGACTGAGCCTTTGAGGGAAATCATCATTTGGCCCCCTTCTCTGTTCCTTCTTTTGGAAAATTAAAAACGAGAGGGGAGGATTTCCAGCCCCTCGCTCCCTCCCTTTTTAGTCGCCTTCTACGACACGCAGGGAATACGTGGGAAGTATTCTTTCTCCCTTATCCCCAGGGTGCCTAAATGTGTGTGGATGTAACCAAGATGTGAAGACCCTTACTGGTAAAACAATCACTCTTGAAGTAGAACCTTCAGACACAATTGAAAATGTGAAGGAAAATAGTGAAATTGGAAAAAAATGTAGCTTAGACATTGAAGCTTATTGATACAGTGGTTAACTTGATGAGAACTGCTATTGACGTTTGTGTAAATAAATTATACATTTCCTTTTTTCCATAGCCAGAGGTTGAACCATTATGTGACATTCATTTTTTTCATTCATTTCAAGCTAGAAGTTTCAGTTTTCTAAATTGTTTCTTACATTTTTCATATGTATATATATGTATGTGTGTGTGTGTGTGTATATGTGCGTATGTATGTGTATGTGTGTGTATGTGTATATGTATATATATATGTATATTATCCCTGGGGATAGGGGTGAAAGAATACTTCCCACGTATTCCTCGCGTGTCGTAGAAAGCGACTAGAGGGGACGGGAGCGGGGGGCCAGAAATCCTCCCCTCCTTGTATTAACTTTCTAAAATGGGAAACAGATATATATATATATATATATATATATATATATATATATATATATATATATATATATATATATATATATATATATACATATATATATATATATATATTCCTATGAGTCCACGGGGAAAATGAAATACGAAAAGTTCCCAAGTGCACTTTCGTGTAATAATCACATCATCAGGGGAGACACAAGAGAGAAATATAACAGTCAGTTAATATACATCGAAGAGACGAAGCTAGGACGCCATTTGGTAAACATGTGATTGTCCAAAACATACAACGAGCGTTCATAAACCTATCATTTTACAAATCTTATCAACAACAAAGTTATATAATTTGTATAGACCATCACTAATATTAAGATTATAATTCTTTGTGTATTTAATAATAGAAGATTCAGTGATATTTCTCTCGGTAATAGAGTTGGAGTTGATAATATCTTGATCACGCGCAAAATTGTGATCCTTTCCAATATATACACAGACACACACACACACACACACACACATATATATATATATATATATATATATATGGTTGTATGGTTGCGAGGCGTGGGCTATGGATAGAGTTGTGCGCAGGAGGGTGGATGTGCTGGAAATGAGATGTTTGAGGAAAATGTGTGGTGTGAGGTGGTTTGATCGAGTAAGTAATGTAAAGATAAGAGAGATGTGTGGAAATAAAAAGAGCGTGGTTGAGAGAGCAGAAGAGGGTGTTTTGAAATGGTTTGGGCACATGGAGAGAATGAGTGAGGAAAGATTGACCAAGAGGATGTATGTGTCGGAGGTGGAGGGAACGAGAAGTGGGAGACCAAATTGGAGGTGGAAAGATGGAGTGAAAAAGATTTTGTGTGATCGGGGCCTGAACATGCAGGAGGGTGAAAGGAGGGCAAGGAATAGAGTGAATTGGATCGATGTGGTATACCGGGGTTGACGTGCTGTCAGTGGATTGAATCAGGGCATGTGAAGCGTCTGGGGTAAACCATGGAAAGTTGTGTGGGGCCTGGATGTGGAAAGGGAGCTGTGATTTCGGGCATTATTGCGTGGCTGCTAGAGGCTGAGTGTGAACGAATGGGGCCTTTGTTGTCTTTTCCTAGTGCTACCTCGCACACATGAGGGGGGAGGGGGAAGGTATTCCATGTGTGGCAAGGTGGCGATGGGAGTGAATGGGGGCAGACAGTGTGAATTGTGTGCATGGGTATATATGTATGTGTCTGTGTATGTATATATATATGTGTACATTGAGATGTATAGGTATGTATATTTGCGTGTGTGGACGTGTGTGTGTATACATTGTGTATGGGGGTGGGTTGGGCCATTTCTTTCGTCTGTTTCCTTGCGCTACCTCGCAAACGCGGGACACAGCGACAAAGCAAAATAAATGAATATATATATATATATATATTGGACTCCACTGGAATGAAAAATTCCTCGACGATATTGTATCCCTTTCGCCCTCGGGCAGTGATACAATCAAGCAAAACATAACTTTTCCATCACAGTGTATCCTCAAGCGAGCCGAGTCCGGTAACACTTGCCCACGTATAAACATATCTTCAGGGAGAGACTTACTACAAGGCCCCGTGCACGCATCTTGGTAACCTTTGCGAAAGCCGTTCAATTTTGCGAGTAATATATTCCAAAAGTTGTGATTAAAAGTGCAGGAGTCGAGTGGAGGAGGCCAGAATGTATATGAGTCTGGTGAAGTGGCACAGGTCCCTCACCCTACCCCCCGTCTTGACCTGACACACTGACTCAGGCGACGTAGGCCTGAGGGTCAGCTAAGAGGAGGATAGCAAAGGTTGTGTGTGGAAGAAAGGAGATGGGTTAAGGATGATGGTGTTGGCAAGGGGGAGTTAAAATCTGTCGACTCTCAGCGCCAGGAGGCAAAGCTGTCCAACATTATTTGGCACCGGATGTAAGAGTATACCCAGGAGACTAGATCAGAATAGGTGGATACTAGATACTACAGAGACACCACACCTGCACCACTACAGGTCCCCGCCACACTACCACACCTGCACCACTACAGACCCTGCCACACTACCACAACCGCACCACTACAGGTCCCCGCCACACTACCACACCTGCACCACTACAGATCCTGCCACACTACCACAACCGCACCACTACAGGTCCCCGCCACACTACCACACCTGCACCACTACAGGTCCCCGCCACACTACCACTCCTGCACCACTACAGATCCTGCCACACTACCACACCTGCACCACTACAGATCCTGCCACACTACCACTCCTGCACCACTACAGATCCTGCCACACTACCACACCTGCACCACTACAGATCCCGCCACACTACCACTCCTGCACCACTACATATCCTGCTAAATTACAACACTTGTAGCACCACAGAACCCACCACCTGCAACATCATAGATCCTTCCAGACTACAAAAATTGCAGCATCATTAGATTACACCAGACTACCACATGGCACCACAGACCCTACCAGATTAGCACACTCGTAGCATCATGGATTCTACCAGACTAGCACACTCATAGCGTTATAGATTCTACCAGACTAGCACACTCGTAGCATCATAGATCCTACCAGACTAGCACACTCGTAGCATCATGGATTCTACCAGACTAGCACACTCATAGCGTTATAGATTCTACCAGACTAGCACACTCATAGCGTTATAGATTCTACCAGACTAGCACACTCGTAGCATCATAGATCCTACCAGACTAGCACACTCGTAGCATCATGGATTCTACCAGACTAGCACACTCATAGCGTTATAGATTCTACCAGACTAGCACACTCATAGCGTTATAGATTCTACCAGACTAGCACACTCATAGCGTTATAGATTCTACCAGACTAGCACACTCATAGCGTTATAGATTCTACCAGACTAGCACACTCATAGCGTTATAGATTCTACCAGACTAGCACACTCATAGCGTTATAGATTCTACCAGACTAGCACACTCGTAGCACTACATATCCCACCGCAATATCTCACCTGGGTCATCTCACCAAGCTAGTCATCTGGTACAGAAACTGCATCCTTCATGTAATATGGCTACCTTTGTATTCTGTATTGCACGATATCTATAAGAAATGATCTTCACATAATCACCAGTTGTATGAACCAGCGTTTGAAGGTGCCAATCAAGGCAATAATAGAATCAGTTAGGGATGACTTACAAAACACGAGTGGAGATCATGAAATCTGTGAGCCATCCCTTGTGGAGACTTACTTCCTTCGGGAGCTGATCGTGCCCCGAGTCACAAAGGCAGTGTTCGTGTGGCAAGATTCATCGGAGACCGACCCCACCCCAGGACCTCAGATAATGTTACTGCCGTGAGAAAGGTCCATATGAGCTGTCTATAGCCATCTGACTTCCTAAGGAAATGCCGTATCTTATGATGCGTATCAGCCTGATGGGGCTTTCCCACGTCTCGTCTTCAATGGACTGGTAATTCAGCCATGCATTCCTGCTCAGTTAGCCATTACAGTGCTATTACTGGCGAACGTAAAAGTGCTTTACGGGACACACTCTTACAACGTAAGGAAGGAGATACGCTCCTCTGTGGCAAAGCTGGGAGTTGAGGTCAGTCGTAACCCACAGATGTAAGCAGACACATAGTAAGATGCTGAGATGATCACGAAAAGGACGAGGATGGTAAGACTTTGTATCTCAGACACAGACGATGAGCCTCAGGAAGAAGCGTGGAAATGAGGAATATTAACAAAACAACCATGATATTCACCACCAGAATATATATACAGCAGATTCTACTCGTCACTGACGAAAACAAAGTGATATTCACACAGGGTATTTCCAATATCTCAACGTAGGTGCACCTGGCGAGATAAGTTTTACCTGAAGACGGTGAGGTAGGTGTCGCTACTGGGTATAAGACACACCGAGAGACTGGCCCTCTGTACTGTAGTGTGATGGGGAGGGGGAGCCACAGATGGGATGTGTCACTCTTGAGAGAGAAAAATTATTTGAGATCATTCCTTCTACGTATATGCTCCGTTAGCATGTTATATTACGTATGTGTATTCAAAGACACATTAGTGTCAAAGTATCCCCCTGTTCTCCATCGGAGTTATGTTTACAAGTATAGATAACGTGTCTGGTATATAACTAGATAGATGTGAAGTAAGAGTCGATAGATAGTTACTCACAGGAGACGATAGACAAGTACTTATTATCATTGTGGTTCTATGCTACCATTTTCAATTATTGCCCCATCCCAATAGGCCATAGACATTTTAATATAACACATCTTACGTTCACAAACATGATAATTTGTAAAGGTTATCGAACGAAATCTTAATTGTCTTACGACGAAGATGCTAAGATGGGTCACGTAACTACAGGTTTCACCAGATCTGATCAACCATCATCATATGATCAACACCGAGTGTATCTCTACTGTTGTAGCTTCCGCTGTGGCTGTAAGGTGAGTCAGGTGTGTGGCTCACCTCCCTGTCTCCTGCTGCACACATGACCAGACACCTCGGGCCACGACGGGTGGGGTAGGGGTGGTGACCCCCAGTGATGAATCACTGACTCGCCAACAGAGATTCGTCTTCGCCCAGACCTTGTAGGGGAGATGTACTCCCAGGTCAGTTACGGTCTCTCTCTCTCTCTCTCTCTCTCTCTCTCTCTCTCTCTCTCTCTCTCTCTCTCTCTCTCTCTCTCTCTCTCTGATATATTATAGTTCCCCATGTTATTTGCTCTGTATTTTTTGCCTGTCCTGCTTATTATATCATACTCCGACAAGCGTTTTCTTTTCATATATTCATATGAGGTATATATATATATATATATATATATATATATATATATATATATATATATATATATATATATATATATATATATATATTTGGATGTTTTAGCTCTGAGTGAAACGAAGCTCAAGGGTAAAGGGGAAGAGTGGTTTGGGAATGTCTTGGGAGTAAAGTCAGGGGTTAGTGAGAGGGCAAGAGCAAGGGAAGGAGTAGCAGTACTCCTGAAACAGGAGTTGTGGGAGTATGTGATAGAATGTAAGAAAGTAAATTCTCGATTAATATGGGTAAAACTGAAAGTTGATGGAGAGAGCTGGGTGATTAGTGGTGCATATGCACCTGGGCATGAGAAGAAAGATCATGAGAGGCAAGTGTTTTGGGAGCAGCTGAATGAGTGTGTTAGTGGTTTTGATGCACGAGACCGGGTTATAGTGATGGGTGATTTGAATGCAAAGGTGAGTAATGTGGCAGTTGAGGGAATAATTGGTATACATGGGGTGTTCAGTGTTGTAAATGGAAATGGTGAAGAGCTTGTAGATTTATGTGCTGAAAAAGGACTGATGATTGGGAATACCTGGTTTAAAAAGCGAGATATACATTAGTATACTTATGTAAGTAGGAGAGATGGCCAGAGAGCGTTATTGGATTACGTGTAAATTGACAGGCGTGCGAAAGAGAGACTTTTGGATGTTAATGTGCTGAGAGGTGCAACTGGAAGGATGTCTGATCATTATCTTGTGGAGGCTAAGGTGAAGATTTGTATGGGTTTTCAGAAAAGAAGAGTGAATGTTGGGGTGAAGAGGGTGGTGAGAGTAAGTGAGCTTGGGAAGGAGACTTGTGTGAGGAAGTACCAGGAGAGACTGAGTACAGAATGGGAAAAGGTAAGAACAATGGAAGTAAGGGGAGTGTGGGAGGAATGGGATGTATTTAGGGAATCAATGATGGATTGCGCAAAAGATGCTTGTGGCATGAGAAGAGTGGGAGGTGGTTTCATTAGAAAGGGTAGTGAGTGGTGGGATGAAGAAGTAAAAGTATTAGTGAAAGAGAAGAGAGAGGCATTTGGACGATTTTTGCAGGGAAAAAATGCAATTGAGTGCGAGACGTATAAAAGAAAGAGACAGGAGGTCAAGAGAAAGGTGCAAGAGGTGAAAAAAGGGCAAATGAGAGTTGGGGTGAGAGAGTATCATTAAATTTTAGGGAGAATAAAAAGATGTTCTGGAAGGAGGTAAATAAAGGGCGTAAGACAAGGGAGCAAATGGGAACTTCAGTGAAGGGCGCAAATGGGGAGGTGATAACAAGTAGTGGTGATGTGAGAAGGAGATGGAGTGAGTATTTTGAAGGTTTGTTGAATGTGTTTGATGATAGAGTGGCAGATATAGGGTGTTTTGGTCGAGGTGGTGTGCAAAGTGAGAGGATTAGGGAAAATTATGTGGTAAACAGAGAAGAGGTACTAAAAGCTTTGCGGAAGATGAAAGCCGGCAAGGCAGCGGGTTTGGATGGTATTGCAGTGGAATTTATTAAAAAAGGGGGTGACTGTATTGTTGACTGGTTGGTAAGGTTATTTAATGTATGTATGACTCATGGTGAGGTGCCTGAGGATTGGCGGAATGCGTGCATAGTGCCATTGTACAAAGGCAAAGGGGATAAGAGTGAGTGCTCAAATTACAGAGGTATAAGTTTGTTGAGTATTCCTGGTAAATCATATGGGAGGGTATTGATTGAGAGGGTGAAGGCATGTACAGAGCATCAGATTAGGGAAGAGCAGTGTGGTTTCAGAAGTGGTAGAGGATGTGTGGATCAGGTGTTTGCTTTGAAGAATGTATGTGAGAAATACTTAGAAAAGCAAATGGATTTGTATGTAGAATTTATGGATCTGGAGAAGGCATATGATAGAGTTGATAGAGATGCTCTGTGGAAGGTATTAAGAATATATGGTGTGGGAGGCAAGTTGTTAGAAGCAGTGAAAAGTTTTTATCGAGGATGTAAGGCATGTGTACGTGTAGGAAGAGAGGAAAGTGATTGGTTCTCAGTGAATGTAGGTTTGCGGCAGGGGTGTGTGATGTCTCCATGGTTGTTTAATTTGTTTATGGATGGGGTTGTTAGGGAGGTAAATGCAAGAGTTTTGGAAAGAGGGGCAAGTATGAAGTCTGTTGGGGATGAGAGAGCTTGGGAAGTGAGTCAGTTGTTGTTCGCTGATGATACAGCGCTGGTGGCTGATTCATGTGAGAAACTGCAGAAGCTGGTGACTGAGTTTGGTAAAGTGTGTGGAAGAAGAAAGTTAAGAGTAAATGTGAATAAGAGCAAGGTTATTAGGTACAGTAGGGTTGAGGGTCAAGTCAATTGGGAGGTGAGTCTGAATGGAGAAAAACTGGAGGAAGTGAAGTGTTTTAGATATCTGGGAGTGGATCTGTCAGCGGATGGAACCATGGAAGCGGAAGTGGATCATAGGGTGGGGGAGGGGGCGAAAATTCTGGGAGCCTTGAAAAATGTGTGGAAGTCGAGAACATTATCTCGGAAAGCAAAAATGGGTATGTTTGAGGGAATAGTGGTTCCAACAATGTTGTATGGTTGCGAGGCGTGGGCTATGGATAGAGTTGTGCGCAGGAGGATGGATGTGCTGGAAATGAGATGTTTGAGGACAATGTGTGGTGTGAGGTGGTTTGATCGAGTGAGTAACGTAAGGGTAAGAGAGATGTGTGGAAATAAAAAGAGCGTGGTTGAGAGAGCAGAAGAGGGTGTTTTGAAAGTGGTTTGGGCACATGGAGAGATGAGTGAGGAAAGATTGACCAAGAGGATATATGTGTCGGAGGTGGAGGGAACGAGGAGAAGAGGGAGACCAAATTGGAGGTGGAAAGATGGAGTGAAAAAGATTTTGTGTGATCGGGGCCTGAACATGCAGGAGGGTGAAAGGAGGGCAAGGAATAGAGTGAATTGGAGCGATGTGGTATACCGGGGTTGACGTGCTGTCAGTGGATTGAATCAAGGCATGTGAAGCGTCTGGGGTAAACCATGGAAAGCTGTGTAGGTATGTATATTTGCGTGTGTTGACGTATGTATATACATGTGTATGGGGGGGGGGGGGTTGGGCCATTTCTTTCGTCTGTTTCCTTGCGCTACCTCGCGAACGCGGGAGACAGCGACAAAGCAAAAAAGAAAAAAAAAAAAAAATATATATATATATATATATATATATATATATATATATATATATGTATATATATATATATATATATATATATATATATACATATATATATATATATATATATATATATATATATATATATATATATATATATATATATATATATATATATATATAATCCGTTACGTTATATGCAATACAGTTGTTGCTTCTCTGCACGAGAGAGGAAGAGTGACATCATCTGTTACATTCCGTCATCGCCCTCTGTATCCACATGTTGCCACCTCCTCATTACCTCTCACTTCAGCCACACGTATCCGATCAAGGCCAGAGCTCAGGAGATCCAGGACTGGAGGAATGATGACGACACCTACGTACACTCGGAGATAATCCTTCTTATCCCTCAACCAAGGTCACCTCCACCAGATCATATGTTGTAATATTAACATCAGTATCCATTTAGTAATCATTACTAATATTATTATGATAACGATTATCATTGATAATGATATTATTATTACTTATATTATCATCATTATCATTATTGTTATTATTATTATTATCATTATCATTATCATTATTATTATTATTATCATTATTGTTATTATCATCATTATTATCATTATTATTGTTATTATTATCATTATCATCATTCTTATTATCATACGCAATATGTAACAAGTGGTAATGATACTGATAATGATCTGCCTTGCAAGATCTTCCTATTCGCAGACGATAGTCAGCTGGGAAATCAAGCTTAGCTGGTAACGGACATCAGCAGCCTCACACACAGACGTAGACCACATGATGGACGTGGGCGAGCACAGCGAGGGTGAAGGCATTATAATACCGACAAGGGCAACAGTAAGCTACAGTAAGACCTCTGTTTAACTACAACAGTAAGCTACAGTAAGACCTCTGTTAAACTACAACAGGTAAATCATGAACAAAACTTGGTTATTATAATCTCTGGTGTCTTAAACTAAGTAAGCAGGGTACAGAAGCAGTGGAAAGAGCAAAAAAAGAAAATAACGTTTATCCACAGATTCAGAATGCCACACTCTGTCAAACTACAACTTGAGTAGGACCACATCCGATTATACTACAACTTGAGTAGGACCATATACCATTAAGCTAAAACTTGAGCAGTACCACAGACCTTTACACTACGATATTGGCTCGACCAACGTAACACAACAACACCAAGGGCGAGGGGAACACGGTCCATAGTAACGCCTGTGAGGCTGGCCACACGACACGTGCAGAGCCGACGGCATGACATGACACCTGCCAGGAGCGTAGCAGGCGACAGCATGACATGACACCTGCCAGGTGTGTAGCAGGCGACAGCATGACATGACACCTGCCAGGTGTGTAGCAGGCGACAGCATGACATGACACCTGCCAGGTGTGTAGCAGGCGACAGCATGACATGACACCTGCCAGGTGTGTAGTAGGCGACAGCATGACATGACACCTGCCAGGTGTGTAGCAGGCGACAGCATGACATGACACCTGCCAGGTGTGTAGCAGGCGACAGCATGACATGACACCTGCCAGGTGTGTAGCAGGCGACAGCATGACATGACACCTGCCAGGTGTGTAGCAGGCGACAGCATGACATGACACCTGCCAGGTGTGTAGTAGGCGACAGCATGACATGACACCTGCCAGGTGTGTAGCAGGCGACAGCATGACATGACACCTGCCAGGTGTGTAGCAGGCGACAGCATGACATGACACCTGCCAGGTGTGTAGCAGGCGACAGCATGACATGACACCTGCCAGGTGTGTAGCAGGCGACAGCATGACATGACACCTGCCAGGTGTGTAGCGGGCGACAGCATGACATGACACCTGCCAGGTGTGTAGCGGGCGACAGCATGACATGACACCTGCCAGGAGCGTAGCGGGCGACAGCATGACATGACACCTGCCAGGAGTGTAGCGGGCTGACAGCATGACATGACACCTGCCAGGTGTGTAGCGGCTGACACACATCACAGGCATATCGTCATATACGACTAACAATACAAGAATTTCGAAAGTCTGTTTAGTCCATGTTACAAACACGAATCTCTGCTGTATCATACCGGGTCACAACGAGTGCCACCCTTACATTAACGTCTCCAACAGTGATCAAGACTAACATCATTCTCCCTCACCATCAATGGATTATGTACTCGCCATCATTAGCGTCCAATTTGTACCGGTTGGGTCCAATGATTCTCAAGACCATCATGGAACTGACTCACTCATTACTCGTGACTTTAAAATGATCCACATCCACATACGGTTAATACTACACCGAGATCCAGTGGACTGTTTTGCCTGCCATCAGAGCAGGGTTGGCTTACTGTCTTCCATCGAAATTGAAAGTTATTGGACATACTGGTCGAGAGTCAGACGTTAAGAATATTATTCTGTGGCAGTTCAGTTGTAAGGCACAGTTCCCTCGTATATCAGAGGTTATTTGTCCACATGTTATATGGGGCTATATATATCTGGATTTGGTTAAATAACACACCAGATGATACCTTTTAAAAAAAAAAGAATATATATATATATATATATATATATATATATATATATATATATATATATATATATATATATATATATATATAGTGTGGTTTCAGAAGTGGTAGAGGATGTGTGGATCAGGTGTTTGCTTTGAAGAATGTATGTGAGAAATACTTAGAAAAGCAAATGGATTTGTATGTAGCATTTATGGATCTGGAGAGGGCATATGATAGAGTTGATAGAGATGCTCTGTGGAAGGTATTAAGAATATATGGTGTGGGAGGCAAGTTGTTAGAAGCAGTGAAAAGTTTTTATCGAGGATGTAAGGCATGTTTACGTGTAGGAAGAGAGGAAAGTGATTGGTTCTCAGTGAATGTAGGTTTGCGACAGGGGTGTGTGATGTCTCCATGGTTGTTTAATTTGTTTATGGATGGGGTTGTTAGGGAGGTGAATGCAAGAGTCTTGGAAAGAGGGGCAAGTATGAAGTCTGTTGTGGATGAGAGAGCTTGGGAAGTGAGTCAGTTGTTGTTCGCTGATGATACAGCGCTGGTGGCTGATTCATGTGAGAAACTGCAGAAGCTGGTGACTGAGTTTGGTAAAGTGTGTGAAAGAAGAAAGTTGAGAGTAAATGTGAATAAGAGCAAGGTTATTAGGTACAGTAGGGTTGAGGGTCAAGTCAATTGGGAGGTAAGTTTGAATGGAGAAAAACTGGAGGAAGTAAAGTGTTTTAGATATATGGGAGTGGATTTGGCAGCGGATGGAACCGTGGAAGCGGAAGTGAATCATAGGGTGGGGGAGGGGGCAAAAATTCTGGGAGCCTTGAAGAATGTGTGGAAGTCGAGAACATTATCTCGGAAAGCAAAAATGGGTATGTTTGAAGGAGTAGTGGTTCCAACAATGCTGTATGGTTGCGAGGCGTGGGCTATGGATAGAGTTGTGCGCAGAAGGGTGGATGTGCTGGAAATGAGATGTTTGAGGACAACATGTGGTGTGAGGTGGTTTTATCGAGTAAGTAATAATAGGGTAAGAGAGATGTGCGGTAATAAAAAGAGTGTGGTTCAGAGAGCAGAAGAGGGTGTTTTGAAATGGTTTGGTCACATGGAGAGAATGAGTGAGGAAAGATTGACCAAGAGGATATATGTGTCTGAGGTGGAGGGAACGAGGAGTAGTGGGAGACCTAATTGGAGGTGGAAAGATGGAGTGAAAAAGATTTTGAGTGATCGAGGCCTGAACATGCAGGAGGGTGAAAGGCGTGCAAGGAATAGAGGGAACTGGAACGATGTGGTATACCGGGGTCGAAGTGCTATCAATGGATTGAACCAGGGCATGTGAAGCGTCTGGGGTAAGCCATGGAAAGTTCTGTGTTGCCTGGATGTGGAAAGGGAGCTGTGGTTTCGGTGCATTATTACATGACAGCTAGAGACTGAGTGTGAACGAATGGGGCCTTTGTTGTCTTCCTAGCGATACCTCGCGCACAGGAGGGGGGAGGGGGTTGTTATTCCATGTGTGGCGAGGTGGCGATGGGAATGAATAAAGGCAGACAGTATGTATTATGTACATGTGTATATATGTATATGTCTGTGTATGTATATATATGTATACGTTGAGATGTATAGGTATGTATATTTGCGTGTGTGGACGTGTATGTATATACATGTGTATGTGGGTGGGTTGGGCCATTCTTTCGTCTGTTTCCTTGCGCTACCTCGCTAACCCGGGAGTCAGCGATAAAGCAAAATAAATAAATAAATAAATAAATATATATATATATATATATATATATATATATATATATATATATATATATATATATATATATATTTTTTTTTTGCCGCTGTCTCCCGCGTTTGCGAGGTAGCGATATATATATATATATATATATATATATATATATATATATATATATATATATATATATATATATATATATATATATATATATAACATATGTTTATATATCCTCGAGAAAACTTCACATTCAGGTATACTATTCGAAACACCAGATCAATCAATTAAGTGCAGCCTCGTCTACTGTCGGGGTTAAGTATCATGGGTCGTCTGGACACCATTATGGCCTGGACGTGATCGACTGGAGGTAAGAAGAGTCTATCGCGACGATGAAGGAGTCCGGAACCCCTGGAAAGTTTGCCCAACCACGGACGATTCAGTAACCTGGCGGAGGATTTACACAATCTGGTGACGTTTCGCAAAGCCGGCCGCCCTTATATTAGGTATACCTCTCGTGTTTTACTTTTTTATAGGCCTTGCGATGGCTGCCGCAGCCCGGCCGAGACGTGACCCGGATGCAGCAGCGTGGGCCACAGGGTGTGTGAACACGGCAGCGAAACCCCCCCCCCCCCCCCCCCCCCCCCAACATCCCCCGAACTGCCAACCGAGTCTGACAACTTCGCCGAGTGCAGTAGTATGAAGCACAAGCCACCTGCATACCTACCTCCAACACTCATGGTAATCCTTCGCTTACAATATTATCAACGTTCTAATCAGGAAATTATACTGGCACATATATATATATATATATATATATATATATATATATATATATATATATGTATAGTCGATTTTCGTTTTCTGCGTTAGCGAGGTAGCGCCAGGAACAGACCAAAAAAGGCCGCATCCGCTCACGTCCATTCTCGAGATACTATGTGTACTGCAGAACAACCACAGCTCCTTATCCACAAACAAGCCGTACAAACCTTTCCATGATTTATCCCCGGACGTTTCACATGCCCTGGATCAGTCCACTGATGACACATCGTTTCAATTCACTCTGTCCCGTGCACGCCTATCACCCTCTTGCATTTTCACACCCTGATCGCTCAAAATATTTTTCAATCCATGCTTCCATCTTCAATTTGGTTTCCCCAGTCTCCTTCTTCCTTCCACTTCTAACACATATATCCTCTTTGTTAATCTTTCCTCACTAATTCTCTCCATTTGTCAAAACCATTTCAGCAAATCCTCTTCAGCCATATTTTTTATTACCACACAGCTCTCTTGCCCTGTCATTACTTACTCGATCAAACCTCCTAACACCACCTATTTTCCTTAGAGATTTCACTTCCAATACATCCACCCTGCTCCACAGTCTTATTTATAGTCCATGCCTTGAATCCATTCAATATTGTTGAGACTATTATTCCTTAAATTCCTATTTCTGCCCACCTGGATGATGTTTTCTTTCCACACATTCTTCAGCACTCCCAGAACTCTCGCTTCCATGGTTCCATTCACCGTCATGTCCACTCCCAAGTATCTAAAACATTTCACTTCCGCTAATTTTTCTTCTTTTACACTCTCACCCGAGTAAAACTGTCCCTCAACCCTGCTAAACCTAATAGTCTTGCTTCAATTCGCATATACTATCAACGTCTTCCTTTCACATACTCTTCCAAACTCAGTCACCAAGTTCTTCAGTTTTTCACTTGAATTTGCCACCAGCGTTGTTGTACCATCAGCGAACACACCTGAATCGCTTCACAAGCCTTCTCATCTCCCACAGAATCGCCCCTCTCTCCAAGATTCTTGCATTTACTTCCCTCGCCACCCCATCAATTTTACAAACTGAACAACCTTTGGGCTATCACACACCACTGCAACAAGTTCCTCAGGTCGAGTACTCCAAAGTATACGGATAAACATTTAGGTGGATGTGACCTTGGTCGTTGGAGGACACGTGCCAGTTGTTTACTCTCGACAGTAAACCAGAGAGATTGTCCTCTGAGTCTGGAAGTTGCGCTGGCATGGAGAGGCTGAGTCTTTCATTAAAGAAGCAGCATAACCAAGTTACCGGGGAGCTTGCTGATCTTAGAAGGAACCATGATCAGCTGAGGGAAGACTCGACTGTGTGAGAGAAAACTGATATCCAACAATGGAACGTGGTAAGTCAACATGGGAAGCAAGTTGTGACTTAAAGGGACATCGTTGGAGGGGAAGTGTAGGAACTCTTCCTCTGCACTGGAGGATGAGTGGTGTGCACTGTATGAAGAACCAGAGGACAACGGTAAGTCCATTCATAAGAGGCTGGAGACGAGAATGGTTGAGATTTTGATGATTAATGACAGTCAGGATAGGTACGTGGACAAGGGCATTTGTAACAGAGATCGGAAAAGAGGATGAGGGTTTGTTTTTCTGTTTCCAGAGTGGGATGTGTCATAGACAAAATGGAGGACATTTTGTGTGGTAACGGGAACAAGCCCACTGTTTGCCTCTTCAGGAGGTAGCGACATTGGATATACCAGAGGTGAGGAGTTGATCGGTAGGTATATGGTAGTGACAGACAGAATTAAGGACAAGGATGGGATCCCAGTATCATGTAGTATTCTACCTCGTAGAACAGTTGGGAGTGAGTGGTATCCAGGGCAATGGGTGTAAACTACCGTCTGAATAAGTAATGCTATATATGTTAGAGATGGAGTCCTCTTAACTAAGGAGGTGCGCTGGGTGGCAGAGTCAGCAAAGAGCGTTATAGCTGGGGATGGTTATCAGTCTTTATTCAGGTTGAGGACAGTGGTACGGGATCAAGTAAGGGGTATGGTGCATCAAGCTCTCTTTTTTTCAAGCAAAAGGCGAAGGAGGATCGAGACAGGATTTGGAGTTGATTGTGGACAAGGCAAGTTAGGTCAACTAGAAGTCAGAGATCAAGTGTGGGCAGGTAAGGGTCATGGAAGTGTCGGGCAGCCAGCAGGCATCTCACGGGTTACCAGTAGGGGTCATCTCGCTGGTTGAGGCAGGGAACAAGGCAGTGAAGGCAAAGAGGAGGACAGACCAGCTAGCTAAAGGAGGTTGGACACGAAACAGGGAGGGGAATAGGCAGAGTATGGTAGCCTACGTAAGGTGTTACTTCCCAGGTGGACGTAAGGAACAAGGCAGGTAACGAACAGGGCAGGACAGGTCAAATCGAAGTTGAGGTAGACGGGCCTCCTGTTCCCACCACTGCACAAAAAACCGTACCATTAACAAAAAGCATCAGACATGTATCCGAGTATCTTACGTTTGTTCACGGAACGTTCGGAGCAACTCTTCGAGGAAGGAGGAATTGTTGTCCAGGAGAATTATGATATTTGGGCATTTCGGAATCTTCTTTAGACATCACCAATAGAGGTTTCCTCGCCCAATATGTGATCTCTGGCTAAATAAAGAGGCGGTGGTGTCTTGCTCTTGTTTCAACCTAATCTTAATCCCGTACGAAATGGTACTGTAGCTGTCGTTATAATCAATTCCATTTCTGTTGAAATTAAAAAGAAACATCGAGAGAAAATAACAGTAAGATTACTTTATATTTCTCCAGCAGAGACACCAGAGGCAGACGAGAGACTTTATGATCAATTACCAGAGATCTGTTGTTTACAAGATTCGATCATAGTGGGAGAGGACAACATACCGGTGTCTTAGTGAGGGGGATCCCTTTCCAGGAGCACGGGACGTTGGCTCTACCTAAATTTGCCTGATAGTGCCACAACACAATTCTCAATGAAGACGATTTAGCTCTAACAACAAATGAGGATCTCGCACATAATGCTGATGTGGGAGACGAAGTCTAGCACAAATGATCAACGACAGATTACTTTTGAGGTACCTCTCAACATAGCCTGTAATGTTGGTCATCACGAAAGTCGAGAAAAAATACCAGACTTTGGACTTGAGAGGCAGACCTGGGATGATATTGTTAATGAAAACGTTATGGATGTAACTTGGAACAGATTCAGTTATACTTTCATGATACTGGCGAGAACAGTCTTGTTTCAAAACGAGGCCGAAGTGATGGAATAATGCCATATGCGTAGAAGTACTTTTTGCATTAAAAAGTGGCAAATAAACTTAAAAATACTGCTGAAAATAGCAAAAGAAACCTTACAGAGTTTTATATCTGTTAGAAGGAAGAGTCATTACCTAATTAACTGGGCGATTGTTTACAGAAAATGGTAACTTTATTCAAAACAACGAAGCCATGACAGAGATTTCAAATAATTTTTTTATCTATATTTACTATTGAAAATACAACTCATGTTCTGGATCCAGTTCCATTGCAACGAGGGGAAACGTTTTGCAACATGCGGAAATACTAGATTAAGATATACCGTCAGCGCTACATGGTACGAAAGGAAATTAAACAGCAGATCCAGTTTAGTTATATCCAAGGACGCTGAAAGAGACGAAAAATGAGAGAGTTAAACCCTTGGCTGCTCTTTTCAGTAAGTCATTTGCTACGGGAAATGTTCCGGAGGAATGGAAATTGCCAATTTAACACCGATGTTCAGAAGAGGTAATGTATCACCACCCGGGGATTGTCGTTCAATTACAATAACGTCTGTAGTTGATAATCTAATGGAAACCATTTAAAGGACCACCACTTGATAAACCATTCTCTGTAGGGTTTTCCACGAAATCACTCGTTTGACATATGTGCTTGATTTCTTTCATGAAATTATCAATATATATGGTGAAAGTAAAGACGCTGATATCGTCTGTTTACATTTTCAAAAAGTATTTGATCAAGTTCCACATCAAAGGTTACTAACAAAGTTAAGCTGGATGTTACAGATGGGGTTGTACTTCGATGGTTAGGAAATTGACTGACTGTCCGTAAACAAAGAGTAGTGACTGATGGGCAAGCATCTGAAGGGCTACACGTAACAAGTGGCGTGTCACGGGGATCACTCTTGGGACCGGTTCTCTTTCTTACATATACATCAATGGTATTGATAATGGGCTTCTTGGTAAGATCTCTAAATTCGCATATAATACTCGCTGGGAAATGAATCTACAATAGATACCGAACGTCTGCAACTACAGACTAATTCAGAGAAACTGACGGACTGATGTTACAGATGGTAAATGAATTCTAATATTGATGAGTGTAAAGGCTCCTTTCTTTTTTAGAATGTCGGGAGTAAAAATGAAAATGTATAAATGTGATAAATATTTCACTTAGAATCCACAACTGGCATTACTTGCTCCCCCTCAGATACAAGATAAGTCAACAGGTTCTCCTCTCCTTAAAGAACTGTTTTCTACTCCTCCATCATTAATCTATATCTTTCTGTTCCCTTCCGCTGGCACAAGCAGCACACTCATCTGTTGATGTTTGAATCCAGTTGTATTTCCCTGTATACTGGACAGGTATGTATGGGATGTATGACCACAAGAATCATGACTGGATCTGGAGTAGTCATGTGTGAGGTGACTGGTTGTTCTTCACCATAAACATCGCCATGTGAATGTTCTCCTGTAATAGGCGTTAGGTCCTTCTGAGCTGCAGCTGCGTTGGCCACAGTGATGAGTTTTGTTAAGACATTCAATCATCAGATTACTCGTCGGCTTCTGCGTAAACACACGGAACTTAAGTCAGGTTAGGTTAAGATGGTATCATGTTTCTATACACTACGCTACTTCGTCCAGGCGAACGCAGTTGGTGGACGTGTCAGCTTGTGTGATCACCAGGTGAGAAGGTCGCCAGATCTTAGACATGACGACGTTTTGTGTCTTTTTGTAAGAACTTGTTCTCGTGGTGTCTTGACGAAATGCAACGTTGCCTTGTTGACTCAGCCGATGTCAGAACTCATATAATAACAAGAGTTCAGCCTTTTTCTTTTTCTAGTTTTGTCACAGTTGGGCTGTAGATGGCGGGTAGTTCCCAAATTTAGAACTTCTTTTTCCTTACTCATTTAGTATGCGTCAACACAAGTCTAAGTAGCATTCACTGTATCAGGAAGGGTGATTGTGTCTTTGTATACGACTGTTAAGTTTCTTGAGGGTGCTGGATCTTGCTATTCATTTACATGGTACCCTGATATTAACAAGGGCGATGTCAGCATATTCTGGTGGAGGTCTGCACTGAGACTGAAGCTATTAAATCTAGACAGCACATCATTAAGCTTATGTTTCAACTGTGATTACAGTTCTTCCTTTAATGATCACGGTTTTTCCTTTAGTGATTACAGTTCTTCCTTTAGTGATTACAGTTCTTTTAGTGACTACATTTCTTCTTTTAGTGATTACAGTTCTTCCTTCAGTTCTGTCTGCCATTTAATTAACTTTATGATAATTAACATTGAACACTCCATATCTCGCTAACGGGTCATGCGTACAGAGGGACAGGGCATTTTCATAAGTACACAACATTACTAAGTCTACCATAGGAATCAAATGAGTCCATCCTACAACGTATAGACGAACGCGCTCTTCTGGAGATAATCTGGAGAAATGCCAACTGCTACGCCAAACAAAAAGGATTATAAGAGTTTTTCATGGAGTAGAAGAATGACGAAGAAGAAGAATCCAATTCAGGATAACAACCTTCTCGAAAGAATCAATATAGTTTATGAATTCAGATGCCCAGCTGAGGGTTACAAACTTCAGAATGTTACCTGTGGATTATATTGGTACGACTTGTACATACCTCACTCAGCAGACACATCGCCACTCACTCACAACAAGGCGGATCCAAGAACTACACGGAGCTTCACCATAACGCTACCCTTCCTCACCAGACAAATCATCGTCGACATGCAAAAGCTACGAGTACTCGAGGCTATTTACATTAGGGGAAGACCAGCAGTCATTGACCTTACAACGCGCCTTTAACTCAACCTGAGTATATCCCTTCGACCCAACGTAGATTCAAGAACATTAATCATTTATATTGCTTTATCGAGTTTACTTTAGTTTACCTGATGATGTCCAGTGTTTGCACGAAACGTGAATAATTCTACAGCTGAAATTGTGGAGAACATTGAAGATGTGATATATAACCTCCTTAGTAGTGCTAAGTGCAACACAGGGAAATAGAAAATACAATCAGCAAGTTAGTAGACAATGAACATGCTGCGATCTATCAATATATATATATATGTATATATATATATATATATATATATATATATATATATATATATATACACGATTGAAAGAGCTGAAGAGGGTGTGCTGAAATGGTGTGGACATATGGAGAGAACGAGCAAGAATGGGTTGACCAAAAGGACATATGTGTCTGTATTGAGGGAACAAGGAGAACGGGAAGGCCAGTTGGAGATGGAAAGATGAAATGAGAAAATTTCGGGCGATTGAGACCTGAACATGCAGGAGGGAGAAAAGCCTGCACAGGATGGAGTAAATTGGAACGACGTGATGGACGTGCTGTCAGTGGACTGAACCAGATGTTAATGCGTCCACGATAAACCATGGATAGGCGTGTAGGGTCTGGCTGTGGATCGGGAGCTGTGGTCTCATTGTATTACACATATGAACAGCTAAAGAATAGATGTTAGTGGATACAGCCTGTCTTTGTCTTTTCTTGGTGCTAACGCTGGAATCGGCGATCAGGTATAAAAGAAAATTTCATATATATATATATATATATATATATATATATATATATATATATATATATATATATATATATATATATATATATAAAACAGTATCTCTAACAGTTGGGGTTGAACAGGCACCCGCAGGGTGTGAGGTAGGCTTGCTACCCTTGGCCCCTGAGCTACAGAGGAGAACCAGCACATTCGACTATATCAGTCAGACATCCAGTCATCCGGGGAAGCATTATTGGTCCTCGTGTGTCAGACCTTCTCAGGACGACTGGCCGACTGACTAATATAGTCAAGCTGGATGCCTTCCCTTTGTAGCTCAAGTGGCCCATCAGTGTCGGGGCTCACATCTCGCCCAAATGATGTGGGTTCGAACCCCACACTGGTGGATGGTGTTGTGGTGCTGAAGTGCAAATATTTAGCCCTTATTTCATCATCAATATGTTTGTGTGTGTGTGTGTGTGTGTGTGTGTGTGTGTGTGTGTGTGTACACTATACGGAGAGGTTTTCATACCAGCGGGACCTCATCTCCAGATCTTGCTTTCCCCTTGATGAAGACTTTGCCATGAGGCAGGTGTGGAGCGTGGCGCTCACCACAGAAATTCAAAGTCCTTTGAGTCGCTTGTTGTCGAGCGTCACGTATGAGATGGAGAGTTGTGTGTGTATGTGCAATGAATACCAACCACACCCGTGTATGTGAGGTAGAAAGAAATGAGAGGAGCCTCGGCCACGGAGGGGAACTTGATAGCCTCTGAAGTGCTAGCTCGCGGCGTCGCTAACTTTCTTGGCACTTAAACAGTTGTACGTACCTTCCTGGTTTGTGGTTACTTGACCCACTACCTGTGTTAACTATCCTACTACCTGTGATAACTATCCTACTACCTGTGATAACTATCCTACTACCTGTGATAACTATTACTATTTGTGTGTTACCAGCAGAGAGCTTTGTAATACCGTTGGTCCGTCCCTTAACCTTGTGTGTATGTTCCATGGCTTTACTCTTATGTGTACACACACACACACACACACACACACACAAGTAGCCCAGCCATTCATCGACCAGGCTCGAGGGAATGATGAACAGGTGGATTGGTTGTGGGCCAAGTGCCACGCCCAGGTCTCGAACCAGGGAGGACCCGCGTGTAACTCATGGTCAGCGATGGTAACCAGTACAGCAGGAAGGCCTGCGGTGATGCCTGGCTCTGTGTATTCTGAGGGAGGGATGTTTATGTGAGGGTCAACCCCGCTAGCAATGACGTATTGTGCGTTACATGTGTGACGTTACATTACTGAACGTAAACTGTTAAGAATGAGTCAGTTTTGTACACTGAAAAGGTTCATCGTGTGTCTTCTTATCTCGTCAGCTCTACAGGTACAACATGCTCTGTGTGGGAAGATAAATAACCAGTATTTCATGTGGTCGATTCAGGTCACTACCATACTGAGAAAATTGAATACATGTGATGTAGTCAGCAGTAGTCTGTAAGACCCCTGTTAAGCTTAACGTTGTCCATCTTCACAGTACGGAAAGTCAACTGGTGGAGGAGGTTATGGTGATGGTGGAGGGTAGAGGAGGAAGGTCAACTGGCGGTGTTGGTGGTGGTGGTGGAGAGTGGTTAGGGAGGTGAGGAAGGTCAACTGGTGGTGGTGGTGGAGGGTGGTGTGGGAGGTGATAGTGGTAGGGGTGGTGAAGGGTGATGCGAGAGGTGTTGGTGGTGGTGGAGGGTGGTGTGGGAGGTGATGGTGGTAGTGGTGGTGGAAGGTGGTGCGGGAGGTGGTGGTGGTGGAGGAAGGGTGGTGTGGGAGGCGGTGGCGGTGGTGGTGGAGGGTGGTGCGGGAGGTGAGGAAAATGTATGTGCAGGATACTTCTGACAGTTGGCCAGAGTTGCTGGGGGCCATCAATATTTATGACGAGAAGAAACGTGCTCCAATTTATTAAAAAGACAACACAACTATTGAAGATGTGCCGAGGTGCGTTTAATGGGTCCTCCTTGTGCTAGGGAAAAGCAGGGCTGACGAGGACTCGTGTGAGATTGGTTGTCAGGTGGAGGGAGATTGGGTGAGGAGGACCGTGCATCCGGCCGGTGCAGCTGCTTGGGGTGAGGGTGAGGAAGGGTAGAGTCAGGAAGAGAGGGAGTCTAGCTAAAAACTAGCAGGATATTTGTGAAGTAAATAGTTATGGGTGAGTCATGATCCTGACCTGTGGTAAGGGTGTGGTAGGTCGCTTGTTAGAGTGGGTGGTGGGGGCTTGGTTGAGACTGGAGTCCGGTTGGGAGATTAATGTTCACTCTGCCTGTGGTGGATGCTAAGTCTTAGTTGCTTCAGTCTAGCAGAAAGATCCTTACCAGTCTGCCCAACATAAAACTTATCACAATTTCTACATGGAACTTTATAGATGCACCCAGGAGAATTTTCTGGTGAGTTCCTGATGAAGATATTCTTTATGGCATTATTGTTGCTGAACGCAACACCTACATTAAAGGATTTAAGCACCATGGGAAGTAAAGTAAAATTATTATTAAACATTGTTATTATTATTAAAAGGCAAGGGAACAAGTTTAAGTTTGGCATATACAGAAAACCTATCAAGGTAAGGTCATATATCCATTATTACTCATCTCAACATGACAGAGTTAAATTATCATCATTTCCATCTAAGTTCCTTAGGGCATTACGTATTTGCAGTCCAGAGTATATTGATGATGAGTTTGAGAAGTTCTATTGGATCTAAGTTAAAGTACCCTAGATCTTTCATTGATGAATCCCTTAAGTTAGCAAAGAAATCATTTTATAGAGTTGAGCCCAAACCTTCCACTGACACCAAGAATATTTTAGTTCTCCCTTTTAATGATAATTTTACTTTACTTCCCATGTTGCTTAGATCCTTTAATGTAAATGTTGCCGTCAGAAACAATGATACTATAAAGAGTATCTTAATCAGAAACTCACCAGAAAATTCTCCTGGGTACATCTATAAAGTGCCATGCAGAAATTGTGATAAGCTATATGTAGGGCACCCTGGTAAGGATCTTTCTGTTAGACTTCAGCAACATATATATAGTATAAGAACGGGACAAGAATCAAATGCCTTGTTTAATCATGGTAAAAACTATGATCATTGTATTGACTGGAGTAATGCGATCTCAGTTATCAACTCTAGTATCACGAGAAATATCATTGAATCTTCTGTTATCAAATACAGAAAGAATCACAATCTTGATATTTGTGATGGTCTATACAACGTGGATAACTTTATTGTTGATAAAATTTGTCAACAATTCACCTTCTTGTCCACATCATAAGTTATGATACGCTCGATGTCTGTCTTGGACAATCGCATGTTTACCAAATGGCGTCTTAGCTACGTCTCTTCGTTGTATATCAACTAACTTATATTTCTCTCTTGTGTATCCCCTGATGATGTGATTATTACACGAAAGTGCACTTGGGAACTTATCGTGTTTCATTTTCCCCGTGGACTCATAGGAATATACTTGATCACGCTCAAAACTGTGATCCTTTCCAATATATATATATATATATATATATATATTTTCTTTTTTTTTTTTTTTGCTTTGTCGCTGTCTCCCGCGTTTGCGAGGTAGCGCAAGGAAACAGACAAAAGAAATGGCCCAACCCACCCCCATACACATGTATATACATACGTCCACACACGCAAATATACATACCTACACAACTTTCCATGGTTTACCCCAGACGCTTCACATGCCTTGATTCAATCCACTGACAGCACGTCAACCCCGGTATACCACATCGCTCCAATTCACTCTATTCCTTGCCCTCCTTTCACCCTCCTGCATGTTCAGGCCCCGATCACATAAAATCTTTTTCACTCCATCTTTCCACCTCCAATTTGGTCTCCCTCTTCTCCTCGTTCCCTCCACCTCCGACACACATATATATATATATATATATATATATATATATATATATATATATATATATATATATATATATATATATATATATATATATATATATATATGATATTCGTACTTCCTGCCCCAGGGGTCCTTTCTATCCTTATGAGGTTCCCTGCAGTATTCAGAAAGCTGGCCATGTCTGCCGGTCGGGACCACAGGTCATAAAGTTTTATAATGATGTGTGTGTGTGTGTGTGTGTGTGTGTGTGTGTGTGTGTGTGTGTGTGTGTGTTGTACAATTATAAAGTGATGTATATCATTTATTTATCATACATAATCGCTGTTCCCGCGTCAGCGAGGTAGCGCCGGGAAACCAGCGAAGAATAGCCCATCCACTCATATACACATATATAGACATAAACGCCCACATACGCACATATTCATATACATACACATAAGCAGACATTACATACAAACACATGTATATATTCGTGCTTGCTTGCCTTCGTCCATTCTGTCGCTAACTCGTCCCACAGGAAAACAGCATTGCTATCCCCTGGTTCAGTGAGGCAGTGCCAGGAATACAGACAAAAAAGGCCATATTCTTTCACACTCAGTCTCTAGATGTCATGTGTAATGCACCGAAACCACAGCTCCCTATCCACATCCAGGCCCCATTGGTTTACCCCAGACGCTTCATATGCCCTGTTCAGTCCATTGACAGCACGTCGACCCCGGTATACCACATCGTTCCAATTCACTCTATTCCTTGCACGTCTTTCACCCTCCTGTATGTTAAGGCCGCGATCACTCAAGATCTTTTTCACTCCATCCTTCCACCTCCAATTTGGTCTCCCGCTTCTCCTTGTTCCCTCCACCCATGACACATTCATACTCTTGTCAATCTTTCCTCACTCATTCTCTCCATATGTCCATACTTGTTCGCCGTTACCCGCTTTAGCAAGATAGTGCCAGGAACATGAAGAAAGGCCGCATTCGTTCACACCTATTCTCTATCTGTCAAATGTAATGCATCGGAGCCACAGCTTCCTATCCACAATCGAGCCTCATAGATGGCGCTGTTTATTCCCTGGTGCCAGACGGTACTTCCGTTGTGATGCTGGGATTTAAATAACTTTATAAAGTACTGGGAGGTGGATTGTCTCCACGAAACATGTCGTGCCACATGTGTAGAAAAATTACATGTTTAATAAAATCGTATGAACTCTTACTGAAGTGCGATTTTACCTTCATAACTTTCATCACGGACTAGTGTGATCATCATTATATATATATATATATATATATATATATATATATATATATATATATATATATATATATATATATATATATATATATATTGGGAGGTAAGTTTGAATGGAGAAAAACTGGAGGAAGTGAAGTGTTTTAGATATCTGGGAGTGGAGCTGGCAGCGGATGGAACCATGGAAGCAGAAGTGAATCATAGGGTGGGGGAGGGGGCGAAAATTCTGGGAGCCTTGAAGATGTGTGGAAGTCGAGAACATTATCCCGGAAAGCAAAAATGGGTATGTTTGAAGAATAGTGGTTCCAACAATGTTGTATGGTTGCGAGGCGTGGGCTATGGATAGAGTTGTGCGCAGGAGGATGGATGTGCTGGAAATGAGATGTTTGAGGACAATGTGTGGTGTGAGGTGGTTTGATCGAGTAAGTAATGTAAGGGTAAGAGAGATGTGTGGAAATAAAAAGAGCGTGGTTGAGAGAGCAGAAGAGGGTGTTTTGAAATGGTTTGGGCACATGGAGAGAATGAGTGAGGAAAGATTGACCAAGAGGATATATGTGTCGGAGGTGGAGGGAACGAGAAGTGGGAGATCAAATTGGAGGTGGAAAGATGGAGTGAAAAAGATTTTGAGTGATCTGGGCCTGAACATGCAGGAGAGTGAAAGGCGGGCAAGAAATAGAGTGAACTGGATCGATGTGGTATACCGGGGTTGACGTGCTGTCAGTGGATTGAATCAGGGCACGTGAAGCGTCTAATGTAAACCATGGAAAGTTGTGTGGGGCCTGGATGTGGAAAGGGAGCTGTGGTTTCGGGCATTATTGCGTGGCAGCTGGAGACTGAGTGTGAACGAATGGGTCCTTTGTTGTCTTTTCCTAGTGCTACCTCGCTCACATGAGGGGGGGGGGATGGTATTCCATGTGCGGCGAGGTGGCGATGGGAATGAATAGGGCAGGCAGTGTGAATTGTGTGCATGGTTATATATGTATGTGTCTGTGTGTGTATATATATGTGTACATTGAGATGTATAGGTATGTATATTTGCGTGTGTGGGCGTGTGTGTGTGTACATTGTGTATGGGGGTGGGTTGTGCCATTTCTTTCGTCTGTTTCCTTGCGCTACCTCGCAAACGCGGGAGACAGCGACAAAGCAAAATCGCTCCACATTAATAGGATTAATCTTACCAGCATGACAGATACATAATACACAATATCAGTCATGATACGATATCTATTTAGTCATGATAATCCCCATCTGTGTCAAACATCATACAATAAAACTACTGTGACTTTCGTCACCTGGTCACAGCGCTATGAAAGAATGCAACAAGCACAGAAATGAAACACGACAACTGGCATATCTAACATTAAACGGCGAGATAATGATGCTACCAGAATCATGCACTGCATGTGCAAGAGGCTGGTGCATTTCACAACTGTAACTACAAAACTGTGTTAAGCCACGTATTACACAGGACGAAATCCTTACTGAACAACAGCAGTAAATGAAATGTCAAACTCTTGAAGAATGTGAAGCTTAGATAGTGACCTTATTGTGGAGGGGCTTACACGTGTCTTGTTGATAATCATTATGATAATGGTCGGGGGTCAGGGGTCACATTCTTCGTTGGTTGAACCCTGGGAGTTAGGGTCACATTGTTTGTTGGTTGAACCCTGAGTACTTAGTGTCATTCTGTCTGTCTGTTGAGCCCTGAGGGTTAGGGTGACGCTGTTTGCCGAGCGTCATGGGATCAGGGTGAGCCCATAGTACTGAGGGTGTCATTGCTTGGAGTTTAGTGTGTGACTGAGAGGAGGTTAGTATGTGTCTGGTTGGTGGATACGGTATCTGGGTGGGGTTACTCTTAAGACTGGTCGAGGATCACAGTGAAGGAGAGACTGGAAATACAATGCAACTCACTGGACACCAGGGTAGATGGTAGGGTATAACCAATAGTTTTAGAGGATTATTCAGTTAGCTGGTGCATAAGCAATAATAATCCAGTGTCTTGCACTCCATGATCTTTTTTACCTATGTCAAGCTGGAGCTCACCTCCTTACACTCTTTCACACTCCCACAACTCCCGCTTCAGCTTTTGCCGTGTCTTTACTCAAAAGACATTTCCAAACTATTCTTCTCCTTTACCCTTGAGCTTTATCTCACTCGAGCCAGAACATCAAGGCTCCTTTCCTCATATATACCACCTCTCTCTCCTTTATTCACCCCTTCTTTACAACGAAGAGACGTAGCTAGGACGCCATTTGATGAACAAGTGACTGTCCAAGAAAGACAACGAGTGCATCATAAACGTATTATGTGGACAAGAAGGGGAATTGTTTCAATATCTTATCAACAATAAAGCTATCCAATTTGTATAGACCTTCAATAATGTTACGGTTATAATTCTTTGTGTATTTGATAATAGAAGATTCAATATTTCTCGTAGTTACTACAGTTAGAGTCAATAACTGAGATGGCATTAATCCAGTCAATACAATGGTCATAGTTTAAACGTGATTAAACAAGGCATTTGATTCTAGTCCTGTTCTTATACTATATTTATGTTGCTTAAGTCTAACAGAAAGATCCTTACCAGTCTACCCAACATAAAACTTATCACACTTTCTACATGGCACTTTATAGATACATCCAGGAGAATTTTCTGGTGAGTTCCCGATTAAGATATTCTCTATAGTATCATTATTGCTGAAGGCAACATTTACACTAAAGGATTTAAGCAACATGGGAAGTAAAGTAAAATCATTATTGAAAGGGAGAACTAACAGATTCTTGGTGTCAGTGGGATTTTGGGTTCAACTCTATAAGATGATTTCTTTGCTAACTTAAGGGATTTATCAATGAAAGATCTGAGGTAGAATCTATCTTCTCAAACTCATCCTCAATAAACTGTGGACTGCAAATACGCAATTTCATAAAGAACATAGACCGAAATGATGATAACTATCTCAGTCATATTGAGATGAGAATTAATGGATATATGAGCATACATTGGTAGGTTTTCTGTATATGCTAAACTTTAACTTCTTTCCTTGCCTATAGATCATGCAATCTAATAATAGTAACATACATTAATTTCATTTTCTACAGTAAATTTGATGGAAGGTACTAAATTGTTAAGTAAGGGGAGAAATATTTGTAAATTTTCACTTACTGGCCAAACACAAAGAACATCATCTACATACTAAACCGAATTGCATTAGAGGATAAGATATCCTTTAGTAATTTTGTTTCAAAGAATTCCACATAAAGATTACTTAGTACACTTGTTTACCAAATGGCGTCCTAGATACGTCTCTTCGTTGTATATCTACTGACTTATATTTCATTCTTGTATCTCCCTTGACGGTGTGATTATTACACGAAAATGCACTTGGGAACGTGTCGTGTTTCATTTCCTAGTGGACTCATAGGAATATACTTGATCACACGCAATATGTGATCCTTTCCAATATGAAAAGTTTTTATCGAGGATGTAAGGCATGTGTACGTGTAGGAAGAGAGGAAAGTGATTGGTTCTCCGTGAATGTAGGTTTGCGGCAGGGGTGTGTGATGTCTCCATGGTTGTTTAATTTGTTTATGGATGGGGTTGTTAGGGAGGTAAATGCAAGAGTTTTGGAAAGAGGGGCAAGTATGAAGTCTGTTGGGGATGAGAGAGCTTGGGAAGTGAGTCAGTTGTTGTTCGCTGATGATACAGCGCTGTTGGCTGATTCATGTGAGAAACTGCAGAAGCTGGTGACTGAGTTTGGTAAAGTGTGTGAAAGAAGAAAGTTAAGAGTAAATGTGAATAAGAGCAAGGTTATTAGGTACAGTAGGGTTGAGGGTCAAGTCAATTGGGAGGTGAGTTTGAATGGAGAAAAACTAGAGGAAGTGAAGTGTTTTAGATATCTGGGAGTGGATCTGGCAGCGGATGGAACCATGGAAGCGGAAGTGGATCATAGGGTGGGGGAGGGGGCGAAAATTCTGGGGGCCTTGAAGAATGTGTGGAAGTCGAGAACATTATCTCGGAAAGCAAAAATGGGTATGTTTGAAGGAATAGTGGTTCCAACAATGTTGTATGGTTGCGAGGCGTGGGCTATGGATAGAGTTGTGCGCAGGAGGATGGATGTGCTGGAAATGAGATGTTTGAGGACAATGTGTGGTGTGAGGTGGTTTGATCGAGTAAGTAACGTAAGGGTAAAAGAGATGTGTGGAAATAAAAAGAGCGTGGTTGAGAGAGCAGAAGAGGGTGTTTTGAAGTGGTTTGGGCACATGGAGAGAATGAGTGAGGAAAGATTGACCAAGAGGATATATGTGTAGGAGGTGGAGGGAACGAGGAGAAGAGGGAGACCAAATTGGAGGTGGAAAGATGGAGTGAAAAAGATTTTGTGTGATCGGGGCCTGAACATGCAGGAGGGTGAAAGGAGGGCAAGGAATAGAGTGAATTGGAGCGATGTGGTATACCGGGGTTGACGTGCTGTCAGTGGATTGAATCAAGGCATGTGAAGCGTCTGGGGTAAACCATGGAAAGCTGTGTAGGTATGTATATTTGCGTGTGTGGACGTATGTATATACATGTGTATGGGGGGGGGGGCCATTTCTTTCGTCTGTTTCCTTGCGCTACCTCGCAAACGCGGGAGACAGCGACAAAGTATAAAAAATATATATATATATATATATATATATATATATATATTTATTTATATTCATTTTGCTTTGTCGCTGTCTCCAGCGTTTGCGAGGTAGCGCAAGGAAACAGACGAAAGAAATGGCCCAACCCACCCCCATACACATGTATATACATACACGTCCACACACGCAATACACACATATACATCTAAATGTACACACATATACACACACAGAGACACACACATACATACCCACGCACACAATTCACATTGTCTGCCTTTACTCATTCCCATCGCCACCTCGCCACACATGGAATACCATCCCCCTCCCCCCTCATGTGTGCGAGGTAGCGCTAGGAAAAGACAACAAAGGCCCCATTCGTTCACACTCAGTCTCTAGTTGTCATGCAATAATGCCCGAAAACACGGCTCCCTTTCCACATCCAAGCCCCACACAACTTTCTATGGTTTACCCCAGACGCTTCACATGCCCTGAGTCAATCCACTGACAGCACGTCAACCCCGGTATACCACATCGATCCAATTCACTCTATTCCTTGCACGCCTTTCACCCTCCTGCATGTTCAGGCCCCGATCACTCAAAATCTTTTTCACTCCATCTTTCCACCTCCAATTTGGTCTCCCACTTCTCCTCGTTCCCTCCACCTCCGACACATATATCCTCTTGGTCAATCTTTCCTCACTCATTCTCTGGATGTGCCCAAACCATTTCAAAACACCCTCTTCTGCTCTCTCAACCACGCTCTTTTTATTTCCACACATCTCTCTTACCCTTACGTTACTTACTCGATCAAACCACCTCACACCACATATTGTCCTCAAACATCTCATTTCCAGCACATCTACCCTCCTCCGCACAACTCTATCCATAGCCCACGCCTCGCAACCATACAACATTGTTGGAACCACTATTCCTTCAAACATACCCATTTTTGCTTTCCGAGATAATGTTCTCGACTTCTACGCATTCTTCAAGGCTCCCAGGATTTTCGCCCCCTACCCCACCCTATGATTCACTTCCGCTCCCATGGTTCCATCCGATGCCAGATCCACTCCCAGATATCTAAAACACTTTACTTCCTCCAGTTTTTCTCCATTCAAACTTACCTCCCAATTGACTTGACCCTCAACCCTACTGTACCTAATAACCTTGCTCTTATTCACATTTACTCTTAACTTTCTTCTTTCACACACTTTACCAAACTCAGTCACCAGCTTCTGCAGTTTCTCACATGAATCAGCCACCAGCGCTGTATCATCAGCGAACAACAACTGACTCACTTCCCAAGCTCTCTCATTCACAACAGACTTCATACTTGCCCCTCTTTCCAAAACTCTTGCATTCACCTCCCTAACAACCCCATCCATAAACAAATTAAACAACCATGGAGACATCAGGCACCGCTGCCGCAAACCAGCATTCACTGAGAACCAATCACTTTTCTCTCTTCCTACACGTACACATGCCTTACATCCTCGATAAAAACTTTTCACTGCTTCTAACAACTTGCCTCCCACACCACATACTCTTAATACCTTCCACAGAGCATCTCTATCAACTTTATCATATGCCTTCTCCAGATCCATAAATGCTACATACAAATCCATTTGCTTTTCTAAGTATTTCTCACATACATTCTTCAAAGCAAACACCTGATCCACACATCCTCTACCACTTCTGAAATATATATATGGCAGTTGAGGGAATAATTAGTGTGCATAGGGTGTTCAGTGTTGCAAATGGAAATGGTGAGGAGCTTGTAGATTTATGTGCTGAAAAAATACTGATGATTGGGAATACCTGGTTTAAAAAGAGATATATACATAAGTATACACATGTAAGTAGGAGAAATGGCCAGAGAGCGTTATTGGATTACGTGTTAATTGATAGGCGCGCGGAAGAGAGACTTTTGGATGTTAATGTGCTGAGAGATGCAACTGGAAGGATGTCTGATCATTATCTTGTGGAGGCGAAGGTGAAGATATTTAGAGGTTTTCAGAAGAGAGAATGTTGGGGTGAAGAGAGTGATGAGAATAAGTGAGCTTGGGAAGGAGACTTGTGTGAGGAAGTACCAGGAGAGACAAAGTACAGAGTGGAAAAAGGTGAGAACAAAGGACGTAAGGGGAGTGGGGGAGGGATGGTATGTATTTAGGGAAGCAGTGATGGCTTGTGCAAAAGATACTTGTGGTATGAGAAGCGTGGGAGGTGGGCAGATTAGAAAGGGTAGTGAGTGGTGGGATATAGAAGTAAGATTATTAGTGAAAGAGAAGAGAGAGGCATTTGGACGATTTCTGCAGGGAAATAATGCAAATGAGTGAGAGGTGTATAAAAGAAAGAGGCAGGAGGTCAAGAGAAAGGTGCAAGAGGTGAAAAAGAGGGCAAATGAGAGTTGGAGTGAGAGAGTATCATTAAATTTAAGGGACAATAAAAAGATGTTTTGGAAGGAGGTAAATAAAGTGCGTAAGACAACGGAACAAATGGAAACATCAGTGAAGGGGGCTAATGGAGAGGTGAAAACAAGTAGTGGTGATGTGAGAAGGAGATGGAGTGAGTATTTTGAAGGTTTGTTGAATGTGTTTGATGATAGAGTGACAGATATAGGGTGTTTTGGTCGAGGTGGTACGCAAAGTAAGAGGGTTAGGGAGAATGAGCTGGTAAACAGAGAAGAGGTAGCAAAAGCTTTGCGGAAGATGAAAGCTGGCAAGGCAGCGGGTTTGGATGGTATTGCAGTAGAATCTATTAAAAAAGGGGGTGACTGTATTGTTGACTGGTTGGTAAAGTTATGTAATGTATTTATGACTCATGGTGAGGTGCCTGAGGACTGGCGGAATGCTTGCATAGTACCATTATACAAGGGCAAAGGGGGTAAGAGTGAGTGCTCAAATTACAGAGGTATAAGTTTGTTGAGTATTCCTGGGAAATTATATGGGAGGGTATTGATTGAGAGGGTGAAGGCATGTACAGAGCATCAGACTGGGGGAGAGCAGTGTGATTTCAGAAGTGGTAGAGGATGTGTGGATCAGGTGTTTGCTTTGAAGAATGTATGTGAGGAATACTTAGAAAAGCTAATGGATTTGTATGTAGCATTTATGGATCTGGAGAAGGCATACGATAGAGTTGATAGAGATGCTCTGTGGAAGGTATTAAGAATATGTGGTGTGGGAGGTAAGTTGTTAGAAGCAGTGAAAAGTTTTTATCGAGGATGTAAGGCATGTGTACGTGTAGGAAGAGAGGAAAGTGATTGGTTCTCAGTGAATGCTGGTTTGCGGCAAGGGTGCCTGATGTCTCCATGTTTGTTTAATTTGTTTATGGATGGGGTTGTTAGGGAGGTGAATGCAAGAGTTTTGGAAAGATGGGCAAGTATGCAGTCTGTTGTGGATGAGAGAGCTTGGGAAGTGAGTCAGTCGTTCGTTGATGCTACAGCACTGGAGGCTAATTCGGATGAGAAACTGCAGAAGCTGGTGACTGAGTTTGGTAAAGTGTGTCAAAGAAGAAAGCTGAGAGTAAATGTGAATGAGAGCAAGGTTATTAGGTAGAGTAGAGTTGAGGGACAAGTCAATTGGGAGGTAAGTTTGAATGGAGAAAAACTGGAGGAAGTGAAGTGTTTTAGATATCTGGGAGTGGATTTGGCAGCGGATGGAACCATGGAAGCGGAAGTGAATCACAGGGTGGGGGAGGGGGTGAAAGTTCGGGGAGCGTTGAAAAATGTGTGGAAGTCGAGAACGTTATTTTCGAAAGCAAAAATGGGTATGTTTGAAGGAGTAGTGGTTCCAACAATGTTACATGATTGCGAGGCGTGGGCTATAGATAGAGTTGTGCGGAGGAGGGTAGATGTGCTGGAAATGAGATGTTTGAGGACAATATGTGGTGTGTGGTGGTTTGATCGAGTAAGTAATAAAAGGGTAAGAGAGATGTGCGGTAATAAAATGAGTGGTTGAGAGAGCAGAAGAGGTTGTTCTGAAATGGTTTGGTCACATGGAGAGAATGAGTGAGGAAAGATTGACAAAGAGGATATATATGTCAGAGGTGGAGGGAACGAGGAGAAGTGGGAGACCAAATTGGAGGTGGAGAGATGGAGTGAAAAAGATTTTGAGTGATCGGGGCCTGAACATGCAGGAGGGTGAAAGGCGTGCAAGGAATAGAATGAATTGGAACGATGTGGCATACCGGGGTCGACGTGCTGTCAATGGATTGAACCAGGGCATGTGAAGCGTCTGGGGTAAACCACGGAAAGTTTTGTGGGGCCTGGATGTGGAAAGGGAGCTGTGGTTTCAGTGAATTTATACATGACAGATAGAGACTGAGTGTGAACGAATGTGGCCTTTGTTGTCTTTTGTCTTTTCCTAGCGCTACCTTGCCCACATGCAGGGGGAGAGGGTTGTCATTTCATGTGTGGCGGGATGGCGGCGAGAATGAATAAGGGCAGACAGTAGGAATTATGTACATATATATATATATATATATATATATATATATATATATATATATATATATATATATATATATATATATATTTATATATGTCTTGGGAGTAAAGTCAGGGGTTAGTGAGAGGACAAGAGCAAGGGAAGGAGTAGCAGTACTCCTGAAACAGGAGTTGTGAGAGTATGTGATAGAATGTAAGAAAGTAAATTCTCGATTAATATGGGTAAAACTGAAAGTTGATGGAGAGAGATGGGTGATTATTGGTGCATATGCACCTGGGCATGAGAAGAAAGATCATGAGAGGCAAGTGTTTTGGGAGCAGCTGAATGAGTGTGTTAGTGGTTTTGATGCACGAGACCGGGTTATAGTGATGGGTGATTTGAATGCAAAGGTGAGTAATGTGGCAGTTGAGGGAATAATTGGTATACATGGGGTGTTCAGTGTTGTAAATGGAAATGGTGAAGAGCTTGTAGATTTATGTGCTGAAAAAGGACTGATGATTGGGAATACCTGGTTTAAAAAGCGAGATATACATAAGTATACTTATGTAAGTAGGAGAGATGGCCAGAGAGCGTTATTGGATTACGTGTTAATTGACAGGCGCGCGAAAGAGAGACTTTTGGATGTTAATGTGCTGAGAGGTGCAACTGGAGGGATGTCTGATCATTATCTTGTGGAGGCTAAGGTGAAGATTTGTATGGGTTTTCAGAAAAAAGAGTGAATGTTGGGGTGAAGAGGGTGGTGAGAGTAAGTGAGCTTGGGAAGGAGACTTGTGTGAGGAAGTACCAGGAGAGACTGAGTACAGAATGGAAAAAGGTGAGAACAATGGAAGTAAGGGGAGTGGGGGAGGAATGGGATGTATTTAGGGAATCAGTGATGGATTGCGCAAAAGATGCTTGTGGCATGAGAAGAGTGGGAGGTGGGTTGATTAGAAAGGGTAGTGAGTGGTGGGATGAAGAAGTAAGAGTATTAGTGAAAGAGAAGAGAGAGGCATTTGGACGATTTTTGCAGGGAAAAAATGCAATTGAGTGGGAGATGTATAAAAGAAAGAGACAGGAGGTCAAGAGAAAGGTGCAAGAGGTGAAAAAAAGGGCAAATGAGAGTTGGGGTGAGAGAGTATCATTAAATTTTAGGGAGAATAAAAAGATGTTCTGGAAGGAGGTAAATAAAGTGCGTAAGACAAGGGAGCAAATGGGAACTTCAGTGAAGGGCGCAAATGGGGAGGTGATAACAAGTAGTGGTGATGTGAGAAGGAGATGGAGTGAGTATTTTGAAGGTTTGTTGAATGTGTTTGATGATAGAGTGGCAGATATAGGGTGTTTTGGTCGAGGTGGTGTGCAAAGTGAGAGGGTTAGGGAAAATGATTTGGTAAACAGAGAAGAGGTAGTAAAAGCTTTGCGGAAGATGAAAGCCGGCAAGGCAGCAGGTTTGGATGGTATTGCAGTGGAATTTATTAAAAAAGGGGGTGACTGTATTGTTGACTGGTTGGTAAGGTTATTTAATGTATGTATGACTCATGGTGAGGTGCCTGAGGATTGGCGGAATGCGTGCATAGTGCCATTGTACAAAGGCAAAGGGGATAAGAGTGAGTGCTCAAATTACAGAGGTATAAGTTTGTTGAGTATTCCTGGTAAATTATATGGGAGGGTATTGATTGAGAGGGTGAAGGCATGTACAGAGCATCAGATTGGGGAAGAGCAGTGTGGTTTCAGAAGTGGTAGAGGATGTGTGGATCAGGTGTTTGCTTTGAAGAATGTATGTGAGAAATACTTAGAAAAGCAAATGGATTTGTATGTAGCATTTATGGATCTGGAGAAGGCATATGATAGAGTTGATAGAGATGCTCTGTGGAAGGTATTAAGAATATATGGTGTGGGAGGCAAGTTGTTAGAAGCAGTGAAAAGTTTTTATCGAGGATGTAAGGCATGTGTACGTGTAGGAAGAGAGGAAAGTGATTGGTTCTCAGTGAATGTAGGTTTGCGGCAGGGGTGTGTGATGTCTCCATGGTTGTTTAATTTGTTTATGGATGGGGTTGTTAGGGAGGTGAATGCAAGAGTTTTGGAAAGAGGGGCAAGTATGAAGTCTGTTGGGGATGAGAGAGCTTGGGAAGTGAGTCAGTTGTTGTTCGCTGATGATACAGCGCTGGTGGCTGATTCATGTGAGAAACTGCAGAAGCTGGTGACTGAGTTTGGTAAAGTGTGTGAAAGAAGAAAGTTAGAGTAAATGTGAATAAGAGCAAGGTTATTAGGTACAGTAGGGTTGAGGGTCAAGTCAACTGGGAGGTGAGTTTGAATGGAGAAAAACTGGAGGAAGTGAAGTGTTTTAGATATCTGGGAGTGGATCTTGGCAGCGGATGGAACCATGGAAGCGGAAGTGGATCACAGGGTGGGGGAGGGGGCGAAAGTTCGGGGAGCGTTGAAGAATGTGTGGAAGTCGAGAACGTTATTCTCGGAAAGCAAAAATGGGTATGTTTGAAGGAGTAGTGGTTCCAAAAATGTTGTATGGTTGCGAGGCGTGGGCTATAGATAGAGTTGTGCGCAGGAGGGTAGATGTGCTGGAAATGAGATGTTTGAGGACAATATGTGGTGTGAGGTGGTTTGATCGAGTAAGTAACTAAAGGGTAAGAGAGATGTGCGGTAATAAAATGAGCGTGGTTGAGAGAGCAGAAGAGGTTGTTCTGAAATGGTTTGGTCACATGGAGAGAATGAGTGAGGAAAGATTGACCAAGAGGATATATGTGTCGAGGTGGAGGGAACGAGGAGAAGTGGGAGACCAAATTGGAGGTGGAGAGATGGAGTGAAAAGATTTTGTGTGATCGGGGCCTGAACATGCAGGAGGGTGAAAGGAGTGCAAGGAATAGAATGAATTGGAACGATGTGGTATACCGGGGTCGACGTGCTGTCAATGGATTGAACCAGGGCATGTGAAGCGTCTCGGGTAAACCACGGAAAGTTTTGTGGGGCTTGGATGTGGAAAGGGAGCTGTGGTTTCAGTATATTTATACATGACAGATAGAGACTGAGTGTGAACGAATGTGGCCTTTGTTGTCTTTTGTCTTTTCCTAGCGCTACCTTGCCAACATGCAGGGGGAGAGGGTTGTCATTTCATGTGTGGCGGGATGGCGGCGAGAATGAATAAGGGCAGACAGTACGAATTATGTACATATATATATATATATATATATATATATATATATATATATATATATATATATATATATATATATATATATATATATATATATATATATATATCTGTGTGTGGATGTGTATGTATATACATGTGTTTGTGGGTGGGTCGGGCCATTCTTTCGTCTGTCTCCTTGCGCTACGTCGCTAACGCGGGAGACAGCGACAAAGCATAATAAATGAATAAGTATATATATATATATATATATATATATATATATATATATATATATATATATATATATATATATATATCGCATAAGTGTGATGGGATTAGGGCCTTCAGTTGCCCATGCCTTCCCAGCTGAAAAATTATTGGTAGGAGAGTCCTAAGACAAGATCACCAATGGATTACATACAAAACTATATACATCCCCCGTCTTCTGCTGCAGTCACAGTTACCAACGATCTTCACCTCTAAGCTTCGTGTGGATTTCTTGACGTTAAAACCCCGGTACTGATAAACACCCACATCAATACCATCCTTCTGGAAAGTTAAGGGAAGCTTCAATATTCTTACTACAGTCCACATTATACTGACTGAGGCAGCGCCATCAACATAATGTATCTCCTGAGATTTACTTCCATCGACCTATGGGAAGCCGTTACGGTGTAACGTTACGCTTAGATATATAGTCCTGGAAGCGGCGATTCACGTCGTCCCCGGTTATTTCACGCTGGAACTGTACTTTTTCACGAGATGCAGTAGAGGAAATCCTCTGAATCACCAGGGGTATGTGTGAGCTGCCCTTAAGGTCGTCCTTCGTCTCCCATGTTCACTCTCATGGCAACTTCTCAAACGGCTCACAGCGTCGGTTGATGTGCGTATGTTCCCTGATGGTCCAAGGGAATACAACTCACCAGAGGTAGCACACGAGGAACTATAGCTTACGGTGTGGTACTTGTCCCTGAGAATCACTTGCCCTGGATCCATCGAGTCGGGTTGCATTTGCCGTATTAGCCAGACTGTCCGGATGTGATCCCGCAGGAGAGTTAGGGACTGGGAGGCATTCATAAGGCCAGACACGTTCCTGGAAACTCCGTATTGTAAGCTATAAAGATCTGTTCCTGGGGTCAACTCATTCCTCAGTATCATAGAAGAACCTTGTTTGACCATTTCGTACTTTATTGTTTTATGTAGATTAATATATATATATATATATATATATATATATATATATATATATATATATATATATATATATATATATATATATATATATATATATATTTACTACACTATATCCCTGGGGATAGGGGAGAGAGAATACTTCCCACGTATTCCCTGCGCGTCGTAAAAAGTGACTAGCATGGGAGGGAGCGGAGGGCTAGAAATCCTCCCCTCTCGTTTTTGATTTTCCAAAAGAAGGAACAGAGAAGGGGGCCAAGTGAGGATATTCCCTCTAAAGCTCAGTCTTATGTTCTTATCGCTACCTCACTAGCTCGGGAAACTGCGAATATGTATGAAAAGAAGAAAAAAAAAAAAAAAAAATATATATATATATATATATATATATATATATATATATATATATATATATATATATATATATATATATATATATATATATATATATATATATATGAGCTGAAGAAGGAGTGATGACAGGCTGACAGAGGGGATACAAATCAGAACTGGAGTGGATAATGTAGAGGGAAAACCAAACTGGAGATGGAGAAATGGAGTGAAAAAGTGTTTAAAGAGCTCTGGGCCCGAACATGCTGGAGGGTGAAAGGCGTGCACGGGATAGAATGAATTGGAGCGAGCGCTTTACAGGGGACAACATACTGTCAATGAGCTGAACCAGGTCTATGGAGCAGACGGGGAAAACCACGGAAAGGACCGTGAGGCCTGATTGTGGATAGGGGGATAAGGGGCGGTGTGCGGTGCAATACCCATGACAGCTAGGGAATGGACGTGGGCGAATGAGGCCATTTCTTCGTCTGTTCCTCGCGTTGCCTCGCTAACGCTGGAAACAGCGAACACACACACACACACACACACACACACACACACACACACACACACACACACGTACACGAATATATTTACATATAATATTACAGTAAGTCATACACATGGTATGAAACATAAAACCTGACTGAAAGTCAGGTGAAGGAATCGTGGTTTTATGAAATACGTCGAGAAATTGAATACTTTTCATCGAGCAAGTCGTTGTTCAATCTTGAAACCACGTTCAAATGTTCTTGTTATTACGGTGACCAAGAGGTCACGGTGCTTGCCTGCTTGGCTCAAAGTTGTGGGCCAACCGTGCCTCCTCCTCCTCCTCCTCCTCAGGTCAGCGAGCTGCAGCAAGTGGTCGGTCACTTGCTCCATGTGACGCGGGAAGCGAAGTACTGCACGTCCGAACGTCATAATGACAGTGGGAACGGAACGAAGTGATAAGAATGATGACGTCAAAATGATCGCAACATCTTCCTGTACGTCTGTAACAAGTTGTTCCCAGTATGATTAGAGTCGTGCCTACCTTACGGGTGGTTCGGAGTTAGAGTCCTCCTGGGAAATAAACAATATAGAGATTCATCGACGGGAACCAATGGTTCAGGATGCCGACGTCTGTAGAGAAATAAGAACAGGTTGCTATGATTTCTTACCGTATTGACAACCCTCTCCCCGTCTGATGTAGGATCTACTTTCGGGATGATGATGATGATGATGATGCTATCGCCATTCATAACGTTGGAGTCAGCTTTACGTCAAATTATGTAATACCAGTTCATCCTTATGTTAGCGATTAGGGGGTAAACCTTCAACACCAGCAATTGTGAGATGGGGTGAGACGTCTCCATAGGATTCTCGTTAAGGTAAATTTTCGATGGAATCTTATCTGGTTATACTTATGGTCTCGTGGACCAACTGGCTCTCGGACTCATGACTTATTCACTGGGAACAGGTACAGAGGAGAACCTTGGGAACGTGTGAGGAAAATGGACGTAGTGAAAAACCCAGACTGTTGGTGTGTGTAATGAAAATGGATGCAGTGCAAAGATATTGTAACTGTGGGGAGGGAGGAAGGGAAGTGACAGTGAAAAATTAATAAAATACGAAGTTGAAAATAGAAAAGAGGACGGGGTGGATAACAGTGAATCCCTTCCACCCCTGGTAGAGTAGGGGTCTGCCTGCTGCTGGGTCATCCACTACAGGGACACAGATGGAGATAAATTGATTCGCTGTTTCATGGGGAAGCGATAGATGGCTTGCCTTTTTTTTTTATAGTCTGCTTAGGGCATGATGGATGGCCAGCAGGCGTGGAGCAGGACAGCCTGACACCTGCCGATTATCAGATTCAGCGAGGCAGATGGAGGAGGACCTCTGCCTCGCCTGGCAATATGACTGCATGGTTACGTAGGTTCTCTTCCTCTACCAGCAGAGCTGGTTAGGTCACGATCCTTCTACTGCAACTACTAATGATACTACTGAGGCTACTACTACTACTACTATCAGTAGTATGACTACTACCTCTGCTACAACTATTACGATGTGTACTGCCTAACAACAACTACTTCTACTACTACTACTACTATTACTAATACCACAACTACTACTATATATCACTACGTTATCAAATTTACAACCAGAGTCATATCGCTACACACCTATGAATTCACCACACAATACATACAGCTTCCCACATGCATCACAAGCATCAGATGCTTCACATGCACCATCCAACGTGGCGTCGCGTACCACACCACAGCCAACATACACTGACCTCAAGTAACCAAGCGACCCTCAACCTTCATCCATATTCATACATACCACATCGCTTGAAGGAGACATTTCCACAAACACCAAGATACTCAACAAAGACACATGCAACTACAAACGAACCACACAATTCACAAATAAAAAGAATGGAAGCTGTAACTCAAAACCAGATAAACACACATACGCTGCAACATCTTTGTCTCCTTCCCTGAAGAACCACATGAAATTACTGGAAAGAGTCCAAAGGAATGCAGCAAGAATGGTGCCAGACTTGAGTGGAATGAGTTACGAAAAGATAAGGAAAGTCCTCTGTGTACCCACTCTGGGGGAAAGAGGATCAAGGGGACGAATGATAACTGTATTTAGGTATGAAGAGGCCAGTGGCGACGGTGATATAAACTAGTTCTTTGAATCAGGAAGAGACCAGATCAAGTGGGCACAGCTGCAAGATCGATAAGGTAAGGAGGGACGTGAGGAAGCATTCCCTCAGCAGCGAATCTGTGTCCATATGGAACATCTCATGGAAAATTCAAAGACCTGTATGATGATAATTCAAGGATGGAAGATGGTGCCCCCGCGAATGCAAAGATCCCTCCCATTAAACGCTCATGTATGAGAAATAGTTGATAACACACACACACGCACACACACACACACGCACACACCAGTTCCAGTAGCCATCACATCACACACGACCCCAACCACCATTATCATCAACAGCCACAGCCACATCATGACACTGTCCACCACGACTCCACCGCTGGCGTCAGCCACAGCCACATCATGACACTGTCCACCACGACTCCACCGCTGGCGTCAGCCACAGCCACAGCCACATCATGACACTGTCCACCACGACTCCACCGCTGGCGTCAGCGTCCCGACCACACCATCCTCCACATCGCACTCGAAAGCTTCCCAGAGTTGGACCACCGCCAGACATGTGTCTCCATCAACCGAACTAAAACCGAAGTCATGAACGTGAGACTCACTCCCAGCTACGTCCCGTCCCCTACTGTGTAATCAAGCGCCCTTCCTCTCCTCCAGGTCACTCAGCCGACTAAGGCTCCTGGTGTCGGCTCATGTTATAAGCTTAGAAGAGGGAAACGTCGTTCATATCATCAAAACCTCGTCCTACTGTTTCCATAGTTTTCCGTCGATTCATGACTTATGGAGTTCCTGCGCCTGAATGCAAGACTATCCACACAACTGTCGCTCTACCCACGCTCACCCTTGCCTCCCCTCAGGCTGATCCCACTCCCTATCCACAACACAACGGGAGCAACTATAGATAGTGCACCTATCTGAAGGCGCTCAACACACAGGTCTTCCTGACTCTCACCAGCCATTACCCTCATCTCATCCCACAGGCCAGTAAGGAGCATTGCACCACCATTCCCATCACCATCACCTCTCACCTCCAGAGATCCCTCGTCCTCGGAATGCAGTTCGGTGCCACAACCACGTCGAGGCCATCCGACGCTTGTACAGAGAGGTTCAGGAGAAACCCTGCTCCAACCATCGTGACCATCACCAGACCATATGTTGACCTTCACCTTTGTGTTGCCGTAAAGATTACCTTTTTATCCCCCCCCCCCGCACCTCCCCCCCCGCAACGTTTTATATAACCTTTCAGTTTTATAGAGCCTTTCCCTTGACTGCTGTATGTATTTTTCCCTTACCTACTGTTAATTCAACATACGGTTGAAAATTATCCTTTTATTATCATTAGTAGAAGTAGCAGCAGTAGTAGCAGTAAAAGTAGCAGAAGTACTAAAAGTAGTAGTAGTAGTAGTAGTAGTAGTAGTAGTAGTAGTAGTAGTAGTAGTAGTAGTAGTAGTACAAGTAGTAGTAGTAGTAGTAGTAGAAGTGGTAGTGGTAGTAATAGTAGTAGTAGTAGTAGTAGTTGTAGAAGTAGTAGTAATGATATAGTTGTAGTATACTAATCATTATAGTTATAATACTCACTGTTTTCTTACATCCCTCGCATCAATATCCCACTCAAACACTTGCCCCCACAACATCAACACGTAACCCATACAAGGCCACACACGCACACGTCATGACCCGACACGCCCATACCCACACTCACTACACAACTCACTGCACAACCGCCTCTGGACACATCAACAACCTCAGGCAGCACACATGTGCCCTCCACGTCAGGGGAGCTTCACCACAGCGACACATCGAGGCACACCTGCTCAAATACACGTCCCGGGAAGCATTCTAGTGTTGATGACAAGCGCGGTAGTCCTACGTGTATGTTGAGGAGAGAAAGACAAGCAAGATGTTTTGGTATGCAGACTACGATGAATATTAAGCAAAATGAGACACAGATACACAGACAGACAGGCAGGCAGGTAGACAAATAGACAGACAGACAGACAGGCAAACAGGTAGACAGACAGACAAACAGATAGGCAGACAGACAGACAAACAGATAGGCAGACAGACAGACAGACAGATAGGCAGACAGACAGACAGAAGAAGCGATACAAAATGTGTTGCCATACTTTGGTCCGTCATTCAGGCGGCCGTCAAGTGTGAGGTATGTGAGATATTGTGGTTTCCTGGGCGTTGACGGGAATGTCTCACCCGTCATCTGCTGCATCCATCCTCTGTCTCACCCGTCATCTGTTGCCTTAATCCTCTGTCTCAACCGTCATCTACAGCATCCCTATTGTCCCTCATCCGTCATCTGCTGCAGTCAACCCCAACCTTACCCATCATATGCTGTTCTCAACCTCTGCCTTAACTATTACATCCACACTCTGCTTCACCTGTTCGCTTCTCTTTCTAACTCTACCAAATCTGCCATTTTCAATTTTCATCCTTTCCTTCCCCGCCTCCCTCCTTGTCAACTATTGTTGTCTACTTCATTCATCCATCAAGTGCTCCTCCGCTCAACATCCCTCACCCGTTAGCTGCTAACCTCAAACTGTGTATCTCATCTGTTAACGGCTTCCCCCAACCTCTGACGCCCAGAAGTTTCTCTTCTTATCCTTTGTCTTGCCCATCAACTGGTTTCCTCCAGTCTCTCTCTCTCTCTCTCTCTCTCTCTCTCTCTCTCTCTCTCTCTCTCTCTCTCTCTCTCTCTCTCTCCCAGTTAAGAGTTCCTAGGTGAGCCGTGAGTAACATTTTGCAAAAGTAGATTACCCCGCTATTTCTCTCGAGGCTCATGATACCGTAAGACGATGTCTAAAAGGAGCAATATTTTCAAGTTCATAGGAACCTTTCGCAATTCACCCGAATCGTACGTATACCTTTACGTACACCTTACGATGCTTTCGGAGTCTATGTCCTCCCATGCAGTTGGATGTAGGACTGTGGGGGGGTAGCCTGTACATGCAACATGGCCACGACACGGGGCGCTATGGGCAGCAGCAGTGATTTACAGAGGTTTTAGGGGTCATCTACCCTCCACAGCTCCGTCTGGCACCAAGCTGCCATATTGCCCCTCTCTCTTCACCCAGTCAGAGCAGATGTCTGGGATGAGTAATGGTACCTGCGTGGCTCCACGTGGGCCTTACGTCTGAGGGACTACGACCGTCGAGGTAAGGAATGTTATCCAGCTACGAGCGTCTGGAGGAGAACGCGAATCCCGTAGACATTCTCCTCCTGACGTAACTCCCGACGCGGTTCTGAACAATATTTCGAATACCACTGAATACGAGAGATGAAGAGCCTGCGTACCGGCACACGAGAGAGAGAGAGAGAGAGAGAGAGAGAGAGAGAGAGAGAGAGAGAGAGAGAGAGAGACAGAGACAGACAGACAGACAGACAGACAGACAGACAGACAGAGAGAGAGAGAGAGAGAGAGAGAGAGAGAGAGAGAGAGAGAGACAGACAGACAGACAGACAGAGACAGAGAGAGAGAGAGAGAGAGAGAGAGAGAGAGAGAGAGAGAGAGAGAGAGAGAGAGAGAGAGAGAGAGAGAGAATCACCATGAAACATAGGAGAATCTAACTCTAAGAAAGCCTTGTGAAAGATGAAACATGGCGAGCGGGGCGGGAGTGAAGGTTAATGCAGTTGAATCTATTAAGAAAGGGGGTGACTGTGTTGTTGATTAGTCAGCTAGGATTATCAGTCTATATATGGATCATGGTGTAGTGGCGGAATGTGCATGTACAGTACCACTGTATAAAGGCAAGGGGGTCAAAGGCGATTGTTCAAACTACGAAGCTATAAGTTTGTTAAGTGTGCCTAGTAAGTTGTATGGGAGAATAGTGCCTGAGAGGGTGAGGGCATGCACAACGCATCAGACTGGGGAGGAACGATATGGTTTCAGGAGTGGTGGAGGATGTGTGGATCAAATTCTTTGCGATGAAGTATGTGTGTGAGAAATACTTAGAGAAACGCAAGGATTCGTATATAGTATTTATAGATCTGAAGAAAGCATATGACAGTGTTGATAGAGATGCTTTGTGAAAGATGTTACGAATATATGGTGTGGGAGGAAAACTATCAGAAGCAGTGAAGCGTTCTTATCAAGAGAGTAAGGCATGTATACGAGTAGGAGAAGAGGAGAGTGAGCGGTTCCGAGTAAAGGTTGGTCTGCAGCAGTAGTATGTGATGTCACCATAGCTATTAGATTCTGTCTGTGGATAGAGTGATGAGGGAGGTAAATGCAAAGGTCCTGTAGTGAGGGGCAGGTATGGACTCTGTACGGCGTGAGGGGTCCTGGAAAGTAAGTTGCTGTTTGCTGATGATACAGCACTGGTGGCAGATTCGAGTGAGAAACTGCAAAGGTTGTTGTCTGAGTTTGGGAGACCGTGTGAAAGAGAGAACAAAGTTATTAGGTTATGCACCGCAGAAAAGCAGATTAGTTTGGATGTGAATTTGTTTGGAGGAAACTTGAGTGAAGTGGGATAATTCAGATACCTGAGAGTGGACATGGCAGAGACATGGAATAGTGGAAACGGTTACGAGTCACAGGGTAGGTGAAGGGCTAAGATTCTGGGGGCAAATGGGGAATGAATGGAAAGAGAGGTCGCTATCTGGGAGGTCACAAATGTATGGATGTGAGACATGGGGTATAGATGAGAGTGCACGTGGGAGGGTGCTTGTACTGGAAATGAAATGTCTGAGGTCAGTACGTGGTGTGAGGAAGGTTGATCGAGTAACTGATGATAGGGTAAGAGAGAGATGTGGTAATATGAAGAATGTGATTGTGATAAATAAAGAGCGTGTGTTAAAATGGTTTGGACGTACGAAGAAAATAAGTGAGGAGAGATTAACATAGAGTATATACGTATCAGAAGTGTGTGTGTGTGTGTGTGTGTGTGTGTGTGTGTGTGTGTGTGTGTGTGTGTGTGTGTGTGTGTGTGTGTGTTGGGGGAGGGGGGAAGATGAAGAGAGAAACCAAACTGGGGATGGAAGGATGCTATGAAATAGAATAGATTTTGAGTAATCGGAGCTTGAACATGTAGGAGGGTGGAAGGCGTGTAGAGGATAGAATGAACTGGAATGATGTGGTATACTGGGGTCGACGTGCAATCAATGGACTGAATCAGGGCAGGTGAAACGGCCTGGAGAAACCATGGAAAGGTCTGTGGGGCCTGGATCTCAATAGAGAGCTAAGGTTTCGGTACATCATACATTACAGATAGAGAATGGATGTGAGCTAATGTGGCCTCGCTTCATCTGTGCCTGGCGCTCCCTCACTAACGCGGGATGGTTGTTCATAAAGGCGAACAACCACCGAGGCAGCAAACACATATTCCTGAAGCCATCGTACAGTCATGAGAGAGTAATTAACATCGGTCATGAGAAAGTAATTAACATTAGTAATGAGAGGATAATTAACATGAATCATGAGAGAGTAATTAACATGAGAGTGGAGTTGCTTGTGTGTGTGTGTGTGTGTGTGTGTGTGTGTGTGTGTGTGTGTGTGTGTGTGTGTGTGTGTGTGTGTGTGTGTGAGCGTGCGGGCGCGCGCGTCCTCGCTAAGGAGAGGCGAAGTGAAGGTACCATAAATAGCCAAACCCCAGCCACCCAACATATAAATATATACAGACTGTCATACGTGAATACATGTGCTTGGGTATAAATACACAGCAGTACACACACACACACACACACACACACACACACACACACACACACACACACAATAAATCTTCAGATATAATGCCTTAATGGATGCAATTGCTTGACGGAGGGACGTCAACAAGTCAACTACTGTTATCATTGTGGACAATATGTATCCTAACAACCTCACCCTCCAGGACACCTTCAACAGACCCCCGTGAGCTGGAACATCGCCAGCTATGCCACCATCAGCCAAACCCAGGCTGTAGTCATGCACGTCAGCCTCGCTACCAACCCTGCCCCATTCCTCCTTCAGTCTCACCACTAGACCCCCATCCCTATCCAGGCCACCAAGCCTCTCGTCCTCACTCTGAAAGATGACCTGAGTCATAATAAACACGTCAGTAACATGATCAAGTCGGACCTTGGGTCCCCATACTTAATATTATCTGGCTCAAAGTCTATCTCCCAACTTATACATTTTTCCGTTGTTTCAACTACTGCTCTACGAATTCTACACAAACTCTATCTTTCTTTGAGTCTCTAAACTCCCGCCATGAGCCTTGTGACAATCTCTTACCCCCATGCCGACATCCTCTACGTGGGACAATTCAACGTTCACCATAGGGAATGGTTGAATTCCTTCCACACGGACGGTGGGGGTACTGAGGACCTCACGTTATCCATTTTGAGTCATATAGAGCAAATCATCTCCCACCAATATTAATGACCGCTGTGGCCACTCCTAATATTCTGGGTCTGTTTTTCACCTTTAACACTTTGTGCTGTAATTATACGATTTCATCCCCAGTCTCTCTCTCTCTCTCTCTCTCTGAAGCTGACTGGAAGTGCGATAAGCTCTCCTCGTCATCCAATGATAGGTCTTTCTGGTCTTTAGTTAAAGGCATCTCTAACAATTTCTGTCGCTATACCCTTCTTTTCACTTTTCTCGTACACAAAGCAACTCTCTTTGGTACCCGTTTCTCCTTTATATTCACCTTGGATGACTCTAACATGCCTTCGCTACTCCTACTATTCCTAAGCCTAATCTCTTTTCAAACTGTCCGAAAAACACTTCTCTCTCTCTCTAGACACAAGCATGGCATCAATCCCTTGTACTGAAAGAGTGTGCCTCTGAACTTGCACCTGTGCTTGCTCGTCTGTTCTGCTTCTGTTTAAAAACCTGAACTTTTCTTCCTCCTTGAGAGCATGCAGTGACCCATGCCATCCCTCAGAAGGGTAACCGTTCTAACTCTTCGAATTACTGTCGAGTTGTTTTGATATCTACCATTTCCAAAGTCTTCGAACGCCTCAGCTCCCTTATCGTCAGATATCTTGAATCTCACAGTGTTCTCTCTGATCACTAGTATGGCTTCCGTAAGGCGAAATCCACTAGTAATATTCTTTCCTATCTTACTAATGTCTGGTCTTCATCCCTGAAAGATTTTTGGGAATCCTTTATAATTACTCTTGACATATCGAAACTTTTGACAGGATGTGGTATCGGGGTCTCATTTCTAAGCTCCCCTCCTATGGCTTCCCTCCCTCACTTTGCTCCCTCATATCTAGCTTCATCTCTGGCTGATCCATCTCCATGGTTGTTGATGAATCTTCTCATTCATCAGTGGTCTCCCACAAGGTTCTGTCATGTCTTATACACTTTTTTGTCTGTTACATCATTGATTTTCTTTCTTCCGCAAATAAGCAACAGCTCAGATAACTTAGCTCCAAGATCTTCAAACGAGTTCAGGAGACAGCTGATATACTTCATATCAAAAATATTCAACAGATCTCTATCGGATGATCAGGTGCAACGGACTGGAACTAGCTAATGTTATTACTATATGTAAGAAAAAAAGAGACAAAAAGTGTGTCTTGAACTACCGCCCAATTAGCCTTACGTCAGTGTTAGGTAAAATGATGGAAAAAATAATACGAGATAAAACTGTCACGTTTCTAGATCACAAAATCATATCGAATAACCAACACGGTTCCCGCAATAGAAGATCCTGCCTGACAAATTTGCTCGAATCTTTTAATGTTTATCAGAATTTGGACGAAAAAGTAACGTCTGATGTAGTATATTTAGATTTCCAAAAGGCTTTCGATAAACTACCTCACAAGAGACTTTTACATAAACTCAAAGCACACGGAATGGCGAAGAATTCTGTACATGGATCAGAGACTGGCTTACCGGAAGAAAGCAGTGTGTAGTATTAAACGGCGAAGCCTCAGACTGGCTGAACGTAACGAGTGGTGTGCCACAGGGGTCGGTTCTAGGACCAATTGTTTTTATAATATACATTAATGACCTAAAACTCGGTCTCACACCTAAGATCTCCAAATCTGCTGACGATACTAAACTTGGAGGTGGAGCTGTAAACATGCGGGACTGCGAAATGATTCAGAGATCTTAACTTACCAGCAGAATAGTCAAACATATGGCAAATGAAGTTTAATGTAGACTAGTGTAAAGTTATGCACTTTGAAGACGATACTATACGTTACGACTACAAACTATTAGGAAACTCTCGAATTAGAGTAAATGAAGAAAAGGATCATGGATTTGTCATTAGCAACAATCTGAAGTACACTAAACAGTGTCAAGCACCAAGTAAAAAAGGCAACCAAATTTTAAGTTACATAGCCAGGAACATAGATTACAAGACACCAGAAACAATTCTCACACTATATTTTCGTAGTTTTGGTCCCCTATTTATAAAAAAAAAGACGAGGAAAAATCAGAGCAAGTACAAAGACGCGCAACAAAAGTGATCCCATCCCTTAGAAATCTGGCATACGAAGAGAGGCTAAAACGATTGGATCTCTTCTCCCATAAAAAACGTAGACTTCGCTGCGCTTTAACCAAGTGTTCAAAATTCTGAACAAGTTCGATTACGTGAATCAAGAACATTTTTTCGAAATACAAGGAAATACGGTTACCAGGACAAATGGTATAAAACATAAAGCTAAAAGATGTAGTACGGACGAGCGAAAAAGCTTCTTTTCCCATAGGTGTGTTGATCACTGGAATAAGTTCGTCAGACGTAATGAATACTAAGACTATAAATACCTTCAAAAGTCGTTTAGACAAATATCTTATAAATTCAGGTATACTCTGAGAAAAACGCCAGAAATAAACTGTATAAACGACAGCGGTAACGGGGACAGTAGGGAGTCGGTGACAGCTTAAAAAACCTGCTGAGTGGAATTATATTTACTTTTTAAGTTAATTTTTTTTTCTTACCAGACAACCCAGCCGTGAGCCAATTAGGCCTCCTGTTGTCTGTGTTTCTCATGTAAATCTCATGTAAATTTCATATACGTTCATACTCTAGCGATTTAACACTGCATTCCTCCACGTCCTTCAGTTCTGTTTCTTCTTCTCTCATTCTTGATCTCTATCTTGCCTCGACACAACTTCCTCAATAAACTCAGACTTGACAGGATATCTCAAGGGGTAGACGAAATCTGGTTAAGTTTAATGCCCCTCCATGATCAAGTTTCTGCCCATCTCTTTATCGATAATTCCTCACAACATTCCTCTCTTCTTAGACTGTTCTGTTATTCCACCTCTTGATTCTGTGAACATACTTGGTATTACTGTAACATCTGCTCTGTTTTGAAAACCCCTCATAACGGAAATAGCTGTCTGCCTCTAAGAAACTGTGAGTCCTGTTAAGATGTCAAAATTTCTTTTCTGTCTAACAGTTGCTCCGTTTATATAAAGGATTGATCCATCATTGCATGAAGCACTGCTTTCACATCTGGGTGGTTCTAGCTCTGTATCCTTACTTGACAGTTGACCCGAAAGCTGTTCCACACATAAACTTTCCCGGGCTAACTTCCAAACTTGACCCCATTGCCCTACGCCACAATGTTGGTTCACTTTCCCCTCTCCCATAGGTATTACTTTGTTTTTTGCACCCGAGAGCTGGCTGCTAGGTAGACCACGCAATACTCGGCGAAATGCTGCATCACATGATAAGTGTGAGGTCTTTACCAGCTCAAGAGTGGGCCATTTTGATCAATGTTTCTTTCCCTACACCTGGAAGCCTTGGAACTCTCTAATATCTCATGTCTTTCCCAACAACTGTGACCTGGCACATTGTAAAGGACAGTTTTTTCCCTTCCTCCAAAATTCGTAAGTACTTAGCCTTGTCTCTTCTTTTTTCCTTCTATCAGCTTCTCTATATTTCAATTTAGCCCCGGCCTTGATATGGACTTTCTATCCGTGACTGAAGCGTACATCGTAAAAGAAAATTAAGTACCGTATTGCGTTCTCCGCAGACACAAGACAGACTCCAGGTGCGTGGAGATAAGAACATCACAACTTTCATTCTTCCCAAACGCCCCTGGTCCTCTACCTACCTTGTCTTCCTCCCCATCCACCACACAACAGGGCCTGCTAGTCCCTGAACCTCACATACAAGTTTATTGTCCACACTTCTCCGACTCGAAAAAAAAATGTCAAGTTGTGTTAATAACAATTTTACCTCTACAGAGTTGAAGACAAGCGGACGTGCTGTGGCATCACCAATATAGCAGAAAACAGAGTTTTGTGTCTTGCTAGTAACATGTGTGGAAACTGTTCAGAGCAAGTTATTTCTCTTAAACATACCATACATACTCTTGATTATTCTTCTCATCTGAATTCTCTTAATATTTTAAACTTTATTTCTTATTTCATCAAATCATGATTCACTATCATCACGAAAAATTCATCAATAGGTCTGCAAAGTAATTGTATGATTACATCTATCTATCATCATCACTCCATCCTCATTTCAGTGGAATGGATTTCTCTCATGCCTGGATGGTAACTGAGCTGTTTTGCCCCATGTACCCCTTACCCAGAAGAGCCTGCAAATTGTAGCGGAAAATGTCAGTGCGTTTATATTCTCATTGTGTATATATCCGGGTGGACCGGTTGCCCCCGGCAGATGTATATTTACGGGTGGAGTAGCTAGAAGTCTAGAATAGGTGCAGAAAAGGCCATGTAAAATCATCCAAAATCCCTCAAAAGGTGCTAATTACGTTGGCCTTCCAGACTCTCCTCAGCCATTTAACCAAACCTCACTCGACAATTTGGGAAGAAGCTACTGGCTCACCACCGTCACTTCCTACAACCCGATAGCCCTCGTCCTCGAGTTGCAGTTCAACACCACAGATGCAAGAAGCCTATCTCAGCTCATACAGAGCGTCATAAGAACAGTCCCATCACACACCACAGTGACCGTCGGTAATCAGTACAATGCCAGCGATCATGTGTAGTGTCCCTCGTCCACCCTCTAGCGATCATGTGTAGTGCCCCTCGTCCACTCTCTAGCGGTCATGTGTAGTGCCCCTCGTCCACTGTCTAGCGATCATGTGTAGTGCTCCTCGTCCACTGTCTAGCGATCATGTGTAGTGCTCCTCGTCCACTCTCTAGCGGTAATGTGTAGTGCTACTCGTCCACGCTCTAGCGGTCATGTGTAGTGCCCCTCGTCCACTCTCTAGCGGTAATGTGTAGTGCTACTCGTCCACGCTCTAGCGATCATGTGTAGTGTCCCTCGTCCACCCTCTAGCGATCATGTGTAGTGCCCCTCGTCCACTCTCTAGCGATCATGTGTAGTGCTCCTCGTCCACTCTCTAGCGGTCATGTGTAGTGTCTCTCATCCACTCTCTAGCGGTCATGTGTAGTGCCCCTGGTCCACAGACAAACCCAACAAACTTTCTCATGGTATCCCCTGACCGCTTTAAGCCCACTGAGACAGCACGTCAACCCCTGCATACCACATCGCTCCATTTTTTTCTATCCCTCACACGACTCACACTCTCTTGCATGTTTAGGCAATGATTTTTCAAATCATCTTTCACTCCATCCATCCATATCGTTCATCTATTTGTTACCTCCGTTTCTGAAACTTATATCCCCTTACTGAGCCTCTCTTCCCTCATGCCATTTCAGCACTCTCTTTTCAGCTTTTCAGATCTCTGAAACACGCATTTTTACCCTATCATTTCTTGTTCGATCAACCATCCTCACACCATTTAGTGCTCTCGAAATATATTCTTCTTAGTACACATGGTCCGCACGTTTTCATCAAGGACCCGCGCCTCCCATCTATACAACACCGTCAGGATTACTACACCATCAAACATACCCATCTTTACCTTTACAGACAGTGACGTCTCTTTACACATACTCCTCAGTGCATCTAGAACCGTAGCCATGATCATCCACTCTTTGACTTACTTCGGCTCCCACAGATCTATCAGCTGCCACGTCCATCCCAGGGTGTCTAGAGCATCTCACTTCCTGCAACTCATCTACCCTGATAGACTTGAAAGGCTTACTTTTACTCATATTAACTCACAACTTTCTCCACTCATATACTCTCCCAGATTCAGACACTGGGTTTTGTAATTTCTAATTCGAGTCTGCCTCCATAGCGGCGTAATCTTCAAATAGCAATTGACTCACATCCCCATCAGACTACAGACCTACCTCTCTCTCTCTCTCTCAAAGACCTCAGAACAGATTACATATAAACATCACACACCCTTGCCGCAGACCGACTTTCATCTGGAACCACTCATCCTCGTCTCTTCTTACTCGCACACACGCCTTAATCTCAACGCAACACCTAAGCTAAATATCCTCTACCACTACTGCAGCCGCCTCATTCCTCCCCAGTCTGACGTTCTGCACATGCCTTTATCCTTAGTCACCTCTTTCCATTATAACTTATCTGGTACACTCACAAACTTATGCCTGAGTGTAACTCTCTCCCTATAACACACAAATAGTAACCACACACACACACACACACACACACACATGGCATATACTCTCACATAACTATTCAAACAAGAAGGAACATACGCATATGCAAGCACCAGATCCGTACATAATCATTCAAAATATAGTATATACACATACTCATATATGTAGGCAACTTTACACACGCGATATATTAAATCTACCCGACAGGCAGTAATCCACACATTAATGTACACATACGCACAGACATCAACATGCAGAGATTCATACATACAGGCACGTAGCAAATTGTACATCCTTATATAGTGCATATCAATGAAATTCACTTAAACTTCTTTTCTTTAAAGTTATCTTGCAGTAAACTACTTCTCCGCTGGTAGTACATCAGACATCCTGTGTCTATCATAACACAAGGCACAACTCATCAGCAGTACATTGTACACAGACGTTAGGGGACATACACAGGAACTGGCAAACAAACACAGAGTTCGAAGGATGTCCACATACTCTGGAGATCGTACACTGACACTGGGCATGTACACAGACACAGAAAGTACACAGACACCGGAGGACGGAAGCGTAAACAGGCACAGGAGACTCACACCCAACCTGGAGAGACTTACAGAGAATGAGAGAAGTACACAGACAGTCTCCGGTGAGTCACAGAAACTGGGAGACGAACAAAGACACTGTGGGAACTACATAGAAACTGAGGGAGATATATAGTCTCTGAAGGAGGTACAGAGACACAGGAGGAGGTACGCAAAGACTGGAAAATACAGATACAGAAGAAACCACACAGTCGGCAGGAAACGTACACAGACACTGGGGGTAGCACATAGACACTGGATGTGTTATACAGACACTGGGTGAGCCATAGGGTTACTGGGGAAGGTACACAGACGCTGAGAGAGGTACACAGACACGGGGTTTGGGAAGGGATGGGGGGTAGGGGGTACAGCCCCACTCCTCGTTCGTCACCTTCGATCTATGTAGGCAAGAAGTAGTCAGGGGATGGCCGCCACACCCACATGAGGCATTCACGTCCGTTGACTCACTCGAACTTGACATATGGCTGCCACCTTGCCAGAGAGTAGCGAGCGAAGGTGGTCCGCTCTCTGCAGCATACAGTCTTGCCCCGCTCGCTGTACACAGACAAACTCATTACTTCAGGAACTCGATAGTTAGAGCCAAAACTTGAGCATTTTTTTTTTTTTTCAAGTTTGTGCAACGGTGGGAAACGCTCATGATTTCAGTCGTTTGTTGCTTGAAAAAGAAAAAGTGGAACTGTTTGTTTAGGTTTTATCTCACGATCCTGGGATGGTCTCTCACTCGCATATCCACCTACAGGTAGGCCTTGCTACCTTGTCGGCCACAAGCTCAACCATAGATGGAGATTTTTACCATCATGTGCCTCCATATACAGAGCCATCGTTCAGGGAATGAGAATGGCTCCGACACCTATGGAGGACCCAGGAGAATCCGACACCTTAGGAGGACCCAAAAGAAAGTCGTTTCTGAGGTTCATCTGCGTTACCGTGGAAACGGTAAGATCCTCTCCTACATGGATATACTGAGCCCTACCAGCTCTGAACAATGAGTTCATCACTAGTAGTTAATCCCAAGCAAGACACGCAACATGGAAGCTCATCATCACCATCATCAGCAGTAGCAGCAGCAGACACCTTAACCCAGCAGCCGACAGGACATGAGGTGGACCATTAGAAAACCAAAGACTTGAGCCGACAACCTCCACCGGACGGTTACTGTACGACATCATTAAGAATGTTACTCCGTAACGTTATGCTACAGATAATTTTGTATATATATATATATATATATATATATATATATATATATATATATATATATATATATATATATATATATATATATATTTATTATTTCTATTATTATACTTTGTCGCTGTCTCCCGCGTTTGCGAGGTAGCGCAAGGAAACAGACGAAAGAAATGGCCCAACCCCCCCCCCCCCATACACATGTATATACATACGTCCACACACGCAAATATACATACCTACACAGCTTTCCATGGTTTACCCCAGACGCTTCACATGCCTTGATTCAATCCACTGACAGCACGTCAACCCCGGTATACCACATCGCTCCAATTCACTCTATTCCTTGCCCTCCTTTCACCCTCCTGCATGTTCAGGCCCCGATCACACAAAATCTTTTTCACTCCATCTTTCCACCTCCAATTTGGTCTCCCTCTTCTCCTCGTTCCCTCCACCTCCGACACATATATCCTCTTGGTCAATCTTTCCTCATTCATTCTCTCCATGTGCCCAAACCACTTCAAAACACCCTCTTCTGCTCTCTCAACCACGCTCTTTTTATTTCCACACATCTCTCTTACCCTTACGTTACTCACTCGATCAAACCACCTCACACCACACATTGTCCTCAAACATCTCATTTCCAGCACATCCATTCTCCTGCGCACAACTCTATCCATAGCCCACGCCTCGCAACCATACAACATTGTTGGAACCACTATTCCTTCAAACATACCCATTTTTGCTTTCCGAGATAATGTTCTCGACTTCCACACATTCTTCAAGGCCCCCAGAATTTTCGCCCCCTCCCCCACCCTATGATCCACTTCCGCTTCCATGGTTCCATCCGCTGCCAGATCCACTCCCAGATATCTAAAACACTTCACTTCCTCCAGTTTTTCTCCATTCAAACTCACCTCCCAATTGACTTGACCCTCAACCCTACTGTACCTAATAACCTTGCTCTTATTCACATTTACTCTTAACTTTCTTCTTCCACACACTCTACCAAACTCAGTCACCAGCTTCTGCAGTTTCTCACATGAATCAGCCACCAGCGCTGTATCATCAGCGAACAACAACTGACTCACTTCCTAAGCTCTCTCATCCCCAACAGACTTCATACTTGCCCCTCTTTCCAAAACTCTTGCATTTACCTCCCTAACAACCCCATCCATAAACAAATTAAACAACCATGGAGACATCACACACCCCTGCCGCAAACCTACATTCACTGAGAACCAATCACTTTCCTCTCTTCCTACACGTACACATGCCTTACATCCTCGATAAAAACTTTTCACTGCTTCTAACAACTTTCCTCCCACACCATATATTCTTAATACCTTCCACAGAGCATCTCTATCAACTCTATCATATGCCTTCTCCAGATCCATAAATGCTACATACAAATCCATTTGCTTTTCTAAGTATTTCTCACATACATTCTTCAAAGCAAACACCTTTTTTCTTTTAAACTATTCGCCATTTCCCGCGTTAGCGAGGTAGCGTTTAGAACAGAGGACTGGGCCTTTTTTGGAATATCCTCACCTGGCCCCCTCTGTTCCTTCTTTTGGAAAATTAAAAAAAAAAAACGAGAGGGGAGGATTTCCAGCCCCCCGCTCCCTCCCCTTTTAGTCGCCTTCTACGACACGCAGGGAATACGTGGGAAGTATTCTTAAGCCCCTATCCCCAGGGATAATATATATATATATATATATATATATATACATATATATATATATATATATATATATATATATATATATATATATATATATATATATATATATATATATATATATATATATATATATATATATATATGGGATATCTGATCACTATCTCGTGAAGGCGAAGGTGAAGATTTGTAGAGATTTTCAAAAAAGAAGAAACAATGTAGGGAACAAGAGAATGGTGAGAGTGAGCTAGGAAGAAAATACCAGGAGAGACTGAGTGTAGAATGGCAAAAGGTAAGAGTAAATGAAGCGAGGGGAGTGGGTGAGGAATGGGCGATGCTTAGGAAGCAGTACTGACATGTGCAAAAGACGCATGCGGAATGCGAAAGATGGGAGATGGGCAGACTAGAAAGAGTATTGAGTGGTGGGATGAAGAAGTAAAATTGTTAGTGAAAGAAAATAGAGGCTTTCGGACGATACCTAAAGGGAAAGAGTGCAAATGATCGGGAGATGTATAATAGAAAGCGGCTGGAGGTCAGGAGGAAGGTGCAGGGGTTGAAAAAGAGGGCAAATGAGAGCTGGATAACCGAGTATCAGCAAAATTTTTGAAGAATAAGATCTTTAGGAAGGAGTTTAATGAAGTGGGAAAAACAAGAGCACAAATAAGGACATCGGTGAAGGGGGCAACAGGGGAAGTGGTAACAGAAAGTGATGAAGTGATGAGGACTTGTAGTGAGTATTCAGGACTACTGAATGTGTTTGGTGATGGGGTGGTAGATGTAGGGTGTTTAGATTGGGGTGTTATGCAAAGTGAGAGAGAATCATGGAGAGTGTTTTGGTGAAAAGAGCAGAGTGGTGAATTCTTTGCGAAAGATGAAATGCAGCAAGGCCACGGGAGTGGATGTTATTGTAGTTGAATTTATTAAGAAAGGAGATGATTGTGTTGGTGATTCGTTGGTAATGATTTTTAGCGTTTATACGGATCATGGTGAGGTGCCTGAGGATTGGCGGAATGCATGTATTATGCCGCCGTATAAAGGTAAGGGTAATAAAGGTAAGTCTTTAAATTGCAGAGGTATAAGTTTGTTGAGTATACCTGGTAAGTTGTATGGGAGGGTGCAGACTGAGAGGGTGAAGGCATGCATGCACGGAGCATCAGGTTGGGGAGGAGTAGTGTGGTTTCAGACGTGGGAGAGGATGTGTGGATCAGGTGTTTCCTTGAAAGCATGTGTGTTAGAAATACCTAGAGAAACAGTTGGATGTTTAAATGGATCTGGAGAAGGCATATGATATGGTTGATAGTGATGGGCTTGTGGGAGATATTAAGAATATATGGTTTGGGTGGTAAGCTGTTAGAAACAGTGAGAAGCTTTTAGCAAGAGTGTAAGGATTGTGTACGAGTAGGAAGAAAGGAGAGTGAATGTTTCAAAGTTATGGGTGCGGCAGGGGGTGTGTGATGTCACCATGGTTGTGTAATTTGTTTATGGTTGGGGTGGCGAGTGAGGTAAATGCCACAGTCTTCAAGAGAGGGGTGAGTATGCAGTCTACTGGGGATGGGAAGTGAGTCAGTTGTTGCTCACCAGTGATACAGCATTGGTGGCAGATTCGATTCAGAAGCTGCAGAAATTGGTGACTGTGTTTGGAAGAGTGTTTGAAAGGAGGAAGCTGCGAGTAAATGTGAATATCAGCAAGGTTACCAAGTTTAGTGGGGTCGAGGGACTGGTTAGATGGGGTGTGAATCTAAATGGAGAACATTTGGAGGAAGTGAAGTGTTTTAGATATCTGGGAGTGGACTTAGCAGCGGATGGAATCATGGCAGTGGAAGTGGGTCACAGGGCGGCGGAGGGGGCAAGTATTCTGAGAACGCTGAAAAATGAGTGGAAAGAGAGAACGTTACCTGAGAGGGCAAAGATGGGTATGTTTGAAGACACATTACTCCATCCAACATTGTATGAATCCCATGTATGGGCTATGTATGGGCTGTGTAGAGGAAGGTGGATGTGTTGGAAATGAAATGTTTGAGGACAATATGTGGTGTGAGGTGGCTTGATCGAGTAAGTAATGAAATGGTAAGAGAGATGTGTGGTAATAAAAGGTGCATGTGTAAAAGAACTGAAAAGGGTGTGCTGAAATGGCTTGGAGATATGGAGAGAATAAGTGAGGACAGGTTGAAAAAGAGGACATATGTGTTAGAAGTGGAGGGAACAAGGAGAACGGAGAGACTAGATTGGTGATGAAAGGATGGAGAGAAAAAGATTTTGAGTGACAAGGGCCTGAACATGCAGGAGGATGAAAGGCGCGCGCGGGATAGAGTGAATTGGAACGATTTGGTATACTGGGGTCGCGCACTGTAGCGGACAGAACCAAAATATGTGAAACGTTCGGGGTAAATCACAAAAAGATCTGTGGGGCCGGGTTGTGGATAGGGAGCTATGGATTCGGTGCATTACACATGACAGCTGACAATGGATGAGCGGATGCGGCCATTCTTCATCTGTTCCTGGTGTTACCTCACTAACGCAGGACACGCCAATCGCGTATAATATATATATATATATATATATATATATATATATATATATATATATATATATATATATATATATATGATGCAATAACATAATGGAAAGGCGAAGAGGGAGTGCCGAGAATAGCACATAGGGAAATACGAAGTATACAGCAGTCTCCAGTACAAGGAAGGCCTCGAATGAGGATAGATAGAATCTTACAGAAAACGGGGAGAAACGTAGACCCATCGTCAGGGATGAAGACAAGTGATGAGTTGAAAAGAAGCGCGAAAAGTATCAACAAGAATAGCGTGATATACAGGATATTATATCCTGGATGTCCGGCCATAGACTGTGGGGAAACAGGGCAAGGTATTGCCAAAAGGATCAGCGAACATAATGCTGATATACGTCATCATATGATATCGAATGCCTTTGTTGTCTACATAGATAAAAAAAAAAAAAAAAGGTAGTAAGTACACACACCTCAGCTGCAAGTATAGTCCATGAGGGACTGAGCAAGCAAGTAAAACGAGCCGTAGAAGCTGCCCACATATGGGGGAATAACGTGGTAAACAGTCGTGAGGGCTTTATACGGTGGGTCAGACCAGCGGCGGAAATGGCCGTCACAGAAAGCAGGGGAACACGGCAGAGGAATGTGACACACACTGCCAGACGAGGGTGAGGATCGAGGAGTGGCGTCTGGCGAGGTAGCACCCTCTTCCAGGGATGTATACCGCAGACTTGTATCTTTATAACTTACTCAGTTTGTCTGAAGATGGCTTCTGCGCAAGCCGAAATGTCAGAATAAAATTCAGCTCTCCCCTGTCTTTATTCAGTCCCCAATTTCCTAGCTCAAGGCAGGCGCGCCAAAATTTATTGACCAACCTCTATGGGAGGATGAACGGCTGGATTGACCGTGGGCCTGAATGCCGTACGTAGAACTAAAACCTATGCGCTCGTTATCCTGTTCGGCCCATGAAAGCATCGTGGTCAGCAACGCTAACCGCTATCCTACGAAGAGTCTTAGCGAAAAATGATATTCAGTACAGACACCAGATTAAACTGCCTCATGAGGTAGTAAGGTTCGTCCACCCGTAGCCTGTACTGTGGCAGATTCCACTGATGGCTCATCCTCCATTCAGTAAGGAACAAAATCATTAAAAGATGTGTTTTTGAAAATGCAAACATTTTCAAACGCTATATAAATCTAGAAGGACATGTGATCGTGAATGATGTGTGCACCATGGAAGTCATCCTAACTGAAACAAAACATAGATTCACACCGACACACGAGGATAACAAATCTCGAAATTGTATCCAACAGAAGAGACGGTCTTGCGCTTCGTACACAAGGTCAGCTCGTAAGTTAGGTCAGGTCAGGAGAGGGAGGAGGAGCCGTGATGGAGGCACGTCTGCAGCTCCACCAGTCTCTGCTGTATCCACGTCCAGAGGAGGAAACGTCGCTAATGCATAACAAGCTGGTATTACAAGTTCTGTTTATCATCTTTCATATGAGACGAAATTTTCACAAAATTGAGAAAAAAAGAACATGCGGAATACCTGAACATAATGATTCGCTTATGGTCATAAGAGCAAACTCAGATACATAAATATAATGATTCGCTTATGGTCATAAGAGCAAACTCAAATACATAAATACATGCAGAAATACATGAATATACATATACTAGTACACATGAATGCAACTTATGTGTGACTATGATAAGGGAAAAGGAGGAGTATTTTGCTTTTAGTTGAAACTCATCTTCATCTTGTGATGCCGTTGATTGTATCGATTCAATATTTATAAAATTTAAGATAAGATTCGTAAGAAAATAGCAGTAGGACTAATACACAGGTACTCAGCCCCGACAGCAAAGGTCGACGAAAGATTTCGTAATCAGTTGACAGAAATATGCAATGAACAAGATTCCATCATAGTAGGTTTTGTCATACCAGTGGGATCCAGGTGGGGAAAATCTTGTTCCAGTAATCCAGACGTTGATTCTACGTAAACTTGCTTGACAGTGTATAAGTGAGGTAAATGCCAGACTCTAGACTTACAAATTTTAATTTTCTTTGCATTCCTCTTGAAAGGCAAATCTTGGATGATATCAGTAAAAATCCCATTTGGCCATAGTTTGGAAACGTTTTTGTAAAACTTTCAAATCAGTGGAAGGAACATACGAGTCAATGCGTAGGGGAGAAGCCTTTTTCCAAAAAAGAAGCCAAAGTGGTGAAACGATGAGGTGAAGTGACTGTTGTCTAAGAAAGCAGCAGAGGAAAAGCTCAAAGTGACCATTAAGCGTTATAATGAGGGAAAATCATCTAAATTTCCGTAGTAACAACAAGACACTTTTACATCAAAGTAAACCTTAGTATGAAGCGTATATGGCTGAAAATACCAAAAGAAACCCTAAAGAGTGTTACACTTACGTCAGAAGCAAGGGAGTCATTACCCAGCCAATTAGTTCATTAAGTACGGAACAGTGACTTGATTCAAGGCAAATTAGCCAGGGCAAATATCCTAAATGAATTCTTTGCCTTGGTATTTGCGACTGAAGACACAGTTCATATCCCGAATCCAATTCCATTGCTAAGAGAAGAAAACGTTCTGCAACATATTGACATAAAGATATGCTACCATTCCTACATGGAATGTAATCTTCAACAAACACTTTACTAAAAAAATTTTCTGCCTGCTCGTATATATATATATATATATATATATATATATATATATATATATATATATATATATATATATATATACATTATATACATTATAATATATATTTTTTTTTTTTTTTTTATACTTTGTCGCTGTCTCCGGCGTTTGCGAGGTAGCGCAAGGAAACAGACGAAAGAAATGGCCCAACCCCCCCCATACACATGTATATACATACGTCCACACACGCAAATATACATACCTACACAGCTTTCCATGGTTTACCCCAGACGCTTCACATGCCTTGATTCAATCCACTGACAGCACGTCAACCCCGGTATACCACATCGCTCCAATTCACTCTATTCCTTGCCCTCCTTTCACCCTCCTGCATGTTCAGGCCCCGATCACACAAAATCTTTTTCACTCCATCTTTCCACCTCCAATTTGGTCTCCCTCTTCTCCTTGCTCCCTCCACCTCCGACACATATATCCTCTTGGTCAATCTTTCCTCACTCATCCTCTCCATGTGCCCAAACCACTTCAAAACACCCTCTTCTGCTCTCTCAACCACGCTCTTTTTATTTCCACACATCTCTCTTACCCTTACGTTACTCACTCGATCAAACCACCTCACACCACACATTGTCCTCAAACATCTCATTTCCAGCACATCCATCCTCCTGCGCACAACTCTATCCATAGCCCACGCCTCGCAACCATACAACATTGTTGGAACCACTATTCCTTCAAACATACCCATTTTTGCTTTCCGAGATAATGTTCTCGACTGCCACACATTCTTCAAGGCCCCCAGAATTTTCGCCCCCTCCCCCACCCTATGATCCACTTCCGCTTCCATGGTTCCATCCGCTGCCAGATCCACTCCCAGATATCTAAAACACTTCACTTCCTCCAGTTTTTCTCCATTCAAACTCACCTCCCAATTGACTTGACCCTCAACCCTACTGTACCTAATAACCTTGCTCTTATTCACATTTACTCTTAACTTTCTTCTTCCACACACTTTACCAAACTCAGTCACCAGCTTCTGCAGTTTCTCACATGAATCAGCCACCAGCGCTGTATCATCAGCGAACAACAACTGAGAAGGAGATGGAGTGAGTATTTTGAAGGTTTGTTGAATGTGTTTGATGATAGAGTGGCAGATATAGGGTGTTTTGGTCGAGGTGGTGTGCAAAGTGAGAGGGTTAGGGAAAATGATTTTGTAAACAGAGAAGAGGTAGTGAAAGCTTTGCGGAAGATGAAAGCCGGCAAGGCAGCAGGTTTGGATGGTATTGCAGTGGAATTTATTAAAAAAGGGGGTGACTGTATTGTTGACTGGTTGGTAAGGTTATTTAACGTATGTATGACTCATGGTGAGGTGCCTGAGGATTGGCGGAATGCGTGCATAGTGCCATTGTACAAAGGCAAAGGGGATAAGAGTGAATGCTCCAATTACAGAGGTATAAGTTTGTTGAGTATTCCTGGTAAATTATATGGGAGGGTATTGATTGAGAGGGTGAAGGCATGTACAGAGCATCAGATAGGGGAAGAGCAGTGTGGTTTCAGAAGTGGTAGAGGATGTGTGGATCAGGTGTTTGCTTTGAAGAATGTATGTGAGAAATACTTAGAAAAGCAAATGGATTTGTATGTAGCATTTATGGATCTGGAGAAGGCATATGATAGAGTTGATAGAGATGCTCTGTGGAAGGTATTAAGAATATATGGTGTGGGAGGAAAGTTGTTAGAAGCAGTGAAAAGTTTTTATCGAGGATGTAAGGCATGTGTACGTGTAGGAAGAGAGGAAAGTGATTGGTTCTCAGTGAATGTAGGTTTGCGGCAGGGGTGTGTGATGTCTCCATGGTTGTTTAATTTGTTTATGGATGGGGTTGTTAGGGAGGTAAATGCAAGAGCTTTGGAAAGAGGGGCAAGTATTATATATATATATATATATATATATATATATATATATATATATATATATATATATATATATATATATATATATATATATATATATATATATATATATTTCTTTTTCTTTCAAACTATTCGCCATTTCCCGCGTTGGCGAGGTAGCGTTAAGAACAGAGGACTGGGCCTTTGAGGGAATATCCTCACCTGGCCCCCTTCTCTGTTCCTTCTTTTGGAAAATTAAAAAAAAGAAAATAATGAGAGGGGAGGATTTCCAGCCCCCCGCACCCTCCCCTTTTAGTCGCCTTCTACGACACGCAGGGAATACGTGGGAAGTATTCTTTTTCCCCTATCCCCAGGGATGATATATATATATATATATATATATATATATATATATATATATATATATATATATATATATATATATATATATATATATATAGCTATCCCTGGGGATAGGGGATTAAGAATACTTCCCACGTATTCCCTGCGTGTCGTAGAAGGCGACTAAAAGGGGAGGGAGCGGGGGGCTGGAAATCCTCCCCTCTCGTTTTTTTTTTTAAATTTTCCAAAAGAAGGAACAGGAGGCCAGGTGAGGATATTCCAAAAAAGGCCCAGTCCTCTGTTCTTAGTGCTACCTCACTAACGCGGGAAATGGCGAAGTTTAAAAAAAAAAAAAATAAATAAATATATATATATATATATATATATATATATATATATATATATATATATATATATATATATATTAGCTAATCCTAAACACAAACCTTATACATTTATACATAAAGGGGTAAACACATCGTCAAACAGATATGCATGAGTTTACAGTTATGCAAAGGTACATATCACAGAGACACCCACATTCATATAAACATCAGTACCTGAATGATACATGCTTTCCAACATGACACACTTTGAATTATTTCATACACATATTAATTAATCATCATATGTACATGTAACGTATATATGTATGCAGAGAGAGAGAGAGAGAGAGAGAGAGAGAGAGAGAGAGAGAGAGAGAGAGAGAGAGAGAGAGAGAGAGAGAGAGAGAGAGAGAGAGAGAGTTAGGAGGACAAGCACAAGTTCTATTCCGGTTGAAAATATAAGGAGCTCAAGTTTGTGTATGTTTAAACATTCTGGCCAGGATGGTGGACGAGTGGCTGGCCGGGGATGTGGGGAGGACTCGTGCATCATTATGAGTCCCAGCACGGCCACTACTCGTCAGGACTCGTCTATACTCGTTTGAGGTGCGCCCCAGCCTCGCCCCTCTCCTTCTTGCAAGTTCATAGAATATCCTTCGTTCACATTGAGTCGCCACATTATTTCCGTAATGATAACGCGCAATGCTAGATGTAGTCTGTGTTCATGCTTGCTGTCTTCTGTTACGTAGCGTTTTTCCTGCATTGTTTCGTAATACCGATCACTAACACTCTCCATGATAGCAACCTTCCATTCCACTCCCCATGATAGCAACCCTGCCACACCACTCCCCATGATAGCAACCCTCCATTCCACTCCCCATGATAGCAACCCTGCCACACCACTCCCCATGATAGCAACCTTCCATTCCACTCCCCATGATAGCAACCTTCCATTCCACTCTTCATGATAGCAACCCTGCCACACCACTCCACCATGATAGCAACCCTGCCACACCACTCCACCATGATAGCAACCCTGCCACACCACTCCACCATGATAGCAACCCTGCCACACCACTCCCCATGATAACATTACTTGTATGATATCTGTATAAAGTTATCTTTCAGAATAACTTGTCCAAGTTTCACTGGCTCTGTACATTTCTATTAACCATCCGGGGCGCCGTAAGCTCAGCATGAGTGTTGAGGAATATTGACCCTCCAGCGGTCGACGGGGGTAATACAGCCCATCATCGACCTCCGGTAGACGTGATGTAAGGTCACCAACAGCTAATGTGGCCTTTCACAGCCCCCAGGGGTCTCCCTACAGCCTCGTTGATTTCATAATCTCTCACAACATGGTTTACAACATCAAGGAGGGTAAACAACTGCTCATTCCTCTCCCTCGTTACTCAGCCCTTGGGCAAGCGACTACAATGCTCGGGTATTGTGGCATGACCTTTGGCCTGAGCCTTGTGAATCAGGTTTTTCTAACCATATTATGATAATACGGTGATATGAGCAGGCCTGGCTTGGAGTGAGGTCTCGCACAGGCAGTAATCATGAGATGAGAACCTCAGCACCACCAACTTTGCCATAAATATGGCAGTAATCCAGTCCGTGATCGGAGGTAAAGAAGTCAGCAGTCTTCAAGACCCTTCAGCTCTGAAGGAGGCTCCTGCTGGTGCTGCACGTCCGCCCAGTGCAGTATCTCATCCAGTGGTACGGACCACCACCTCGATGATGTCATGATCCTGTAACTCTCACCGTCATCTTAACTAGTCCTTAGAGATTTACACTGTTATATCTCGTGACTAGAACCACTGGTGGACGGGCCACGTCGCCATCTCTGGCCACATCTGTGGCGATAGTGTCCAAAATACAAGAGTGCCTTGAGAGGGTATTGATCTTTTTCCACATTTACGCACTTAAACATGAGCATACGCTGCTGCAGGAGGTACGAAGACCTACTGAAGCCTCTGCCTTACAGATGTACCGGGCTCACCAGGAGGCGCAATGGTGCGGCCCTTAAGCAAGAGGGAGTTTAGCCCTAAAAGCTCGACGGTTCAACCCATGAGGACAACGTTATAATTTCTGGGTATGACATCCTATAGCCTTCAGCCAGACCCTTAAAAATCGCGTCGCAATACCTTGTGATCATGACCAAGGGTCATATCGTCAAGCTCTAGTTAAATCATCATATGAGAGAAAAATTACAAATTGGTCAAACACAATTACTTCAACACCGCTGGTGCGTCCAACACAAGCTGCAGCCACCACACAATCACGAGCGCAACTTCGTCAGCCTCACCAGCAGGCAGTTACCTTATCACTATATGTATGCATGTACTACCTTTTCCTACTGTATGAGGAGGGAATATTATTCTTATACGTCCTCGTATTTGAAACTTACCTACGTTCACGTAACTTATTAAACTTCTGCATACAGAGAGCATTTATAATTTCATTTCTATACTTAACCCTGTTCGTCCACTACCCTGCTACAAGGAAAATAATTTTATACAATCTTATCTAAGACCTGCTTAGTTTTATGTCATGGGCCTCTGCTTGCTCTTTCTTTGAATATTTCGAAGAACAGCTCATAGCTGACGTCATCAAACTGGTTTAGAAAGGAATACAAAGGACTTCAAGCTGCGACAGATCAATTGGTCTCCTCGAGACTGTATGAGATAATGGAAGATATGAGGAACTCACAGATTAGTGTGATAAAAGTTAAATGTTATATAAATACTTTAGAATGATATACCTTCAAACTCTTAATGTTACTGAGGAGGTGCAAATAATCTAAGTCGTATACTAGAAACGAAATATTAATAAAGTCTAGTCATAAATACATTTATGGTACTGCTTTCAAACACTCAGATTGGCAAGGCATTCCACATGTTAACATTCCTGTAGAAGGAAGAGTACTTCGCATCATCCGAGGTAAAACGACTGGCCGCGAGTTTGTATCCATCAGTACGAGTGAAAGCAGATGAATCAAGTCATAATTAGGTTGCTATGCCAGTACTATCAAACCTTTTGATAATTTTGAATACCTAGATCCCCTTTTAAGTCGTTTAGTCGGCTTTCATAGGATTTTTACTTCAAACAACAGTCACTTCTTTACTGCACCGTTCCACAACCTTGGCTTCGATTTAGAAATGAACAGTATACTACCCAGTGGCATTTATGTTCCCTCTACTGCTTTGAAGGTTTTACTGAAACTTTTCCAAACTGCGTTCATGTCGATTTCATTGACCACTTTATCTATCCCAGATTTTCCTGTAAAGGGCAATGCAAAGACCATTACAAGTTCTTCATGTTGAGCAACGTTACATGCACTGACGGAAATTATCTAATAAGAAATTTGTCTGTGATCATTTCTATCACAGTTTTCTCAAAGTTCAATACTATCAACGAGATCATCATTTGCAGTATACTGGAAACCGTTTCCCCCACTTAGATACAGGTGTGTTAAAATCTCTTCATTATGATAGAATCTTATTCATTATAGATTTCTACTAACTGATCATAATATCATTCGTCTACTTCTGGTGTCTGTGCAGGGGGTCCATGAAAACAAGTCCTACCATTATTTTCTTATAAAGTTAATCTCTACTTTCGACGAAAATGAAGCCGACATTCTCAACAGATTCAACCTATTTTTTTCTTTTTTTTTCACAACGGGATTGAAATGAGCTTTAACACAGGGCGAGACACTACCTCCTGCTTTGTTTCCACCATCACTATCAAGCAAAGTGCATCATGGAACTGTGTATTTGGCGAAGAAAATCTCTGTTGTGTACATTGAGGTTAAGTGCAAAGTCACACTCGACTTTTTTCTCTCAGATGTTGGAGAATTTCATGGTCTTTAGTCTTACTCTGTCACTCATTCCTGGCACCATCTTTGTTGTCCTTGTTCTAGATATTCACGTTTAGTTCGTTGAAATTTTTCTAGGTGCAGTGACCAAGCCAGAGAAGTGTAATCTAGTTTAAGCCTGATGTAGAATGTGAACAACTCGCATGACATTTTCTCTCTCTTTTTTTTTTGCATGTAAATTATAACAGTTTCAATATTTGCCAGCCAACAGTTTGTTTTCCATGCTAATCTCAGAATGTGGAGCTCTGGCTACAAGTTAAGTTAAATGTCGACACCTGAGTCCCACTCATATACATATATACTATGTGTATTCACGTGCATTTAAGAGAAGAAAAAAGAGAAAACGTGAGCGCAGTTCCAACCTTTGATTCAAAACAGCAACCTCAGTCATGTATAATGTGGCTACATCTAACAACGCAGAATGAACATGACACCATTAACGTAGAAAATTAGTTACTCATTGGTACAAGCAGGAGGAGAACATTATGACGAAGCGCTCTGCCAAAGTTCACTTTATTCCTGTTGGCATCAGCAATATTGGGAGCAGTACCTTTTATACTCATAACGCTAAAAAACAAAACTAATTTCATGGGAATATTGCTGAGCTGCTACGCAACATAGATATCGCTGTGTGTCCGTGTTCTAAAGATACAGAAAACGAGGTTAACCAGTATTTAGACATTGTTATCATTTGTGTCGTGAGAATGAAGAGAATGTTTACTGGGGCAAGTCACGGTTTTTCGCTGCAGTTAGATTTTGAGAACTCTCAAATGGCATTGATGATGATAATTATGATACTGATATGAATAATGATAACGATAATTATGATAATCATCATGATGATAATACAGGTACAATGGAATTCAAACAGCATCAGACCATTGGGTTCTTTTCGAGTTTTTTTTTTCTTTTTTTGTGGTAGTGGAAGATATCAGTAACTCACTGACCAGTGTGGAAAAAGAAGGTATACATATAATTCAGAAAAAGTCACCTGCAAACTGTCAATGTGACTAAGAAGGAGCAAACTATGTATGTCCTGGACTTGAAGCCAAACATTTCTCAAATCTATCCTGAGACGCATCTGTTGTACCGCTTCCAACCACTCTAATGGGTAAGTCACTTCATGTTAGGAATCCTGTTGAAGGATAAGGACTTCGCCTCATTCGAGGTAAATCGTGTGACCACGAGTTTGTTGTGTCCACTGCTACGAGTGAAATCAGACCGGTCAAGTCTTGAGTAGCTTGCTGAATCAAGATCATCAAAGCCTCTAATGATTTTGAGTAATATTAGATCCCTCTCTTTTGTAAGCCCAAGAAGAACACAAATAATCAATTAGTGTCTGTGTTTCTGTTGTTACTGGGAATACAGTAACGGAAGGTGTAAGAAACACAGGTTCACTTCTTTAGGGATACAAGATAATGTCAAATTTTGAGATATACTAGAAGCCGGAAGATAATAATGATAATAATAATAATGATAATAATAATAATAATAATAATGATAATGATAATAATAATAATAATAATAATAATAATAATAATAACAATAATAATAATAATAATAATAATAATAATAATAATAATAATAATAATAATAATAACAATAATAGTAATAGTAATAATAATAATAATAATAATAATAATAATAATAATAATAATAATGATAATAATAATAATAATAATAATGATGATAATAATAATAATAACAATAATAGTAATAGTAATAATAATAATAATAATGATAATAAAAATAATAATAATAATAATAATAATAATAATAATAATAATAATAATAATAATAATAATAATGATAATAGTAATAATGAATATACTAATAATATCATTGTAATGATAATAACAACAATAATAATAGCATGATGACTAACCATCAGACAAATTCAATAATTCATTTGCTTCTTCGGCAGGATGGAAATTGCTGGTTACTGGGGTGAAACAATCTCGGAAAATTATGTTACTGTTGTGAGGGAAGGCTGTGCCTGACGTCAGTAAGGTAGGTACGAAGAGGGAAAATGGCGAGGTGAGTGATTTAACCACTGAGGAATGTCATCCCCGTTCAGGGTGTAGTGGCCAGGAGGGAGGAGGAGTGACGATGGTGTGAGGAGATGTGGTAACCAGGTAGGGGAGGAGTGTGGCAGTGGTGAGGAAGGGTGCAGTGGTCAGAGAGGGAGGGAACTGTGGTGATAAGAGAGGATGTTTTGACCAGAGAAGGCGAGAGGGAATGATAGTGTGGGAGATGTGGTGGAGGGAGGGAGTGATGGTGGGAGCGAGAGATGGCGTAGTGGTCTTGGAGGGAAGAAGTGGTGGTGGTGGTGGTGAGGGAAGGTGTGTGTGGTAGCCAGGGAGGGAGGGCTTGCCAAGTGGTGGTCAAGGCCTGGGTGGTGACGAGAGAGTGCTAAATTACGTTGAGATTTTGCCGAAAAGGAAGGATAAACGAAGAACAAGTGGTATGGAAAGACTGTATGACAGTGGGAGTAGAAGCCAGCAGCCCACGTTGTGGGTGAGGTAGAGAGAAGAGTCGGCTATCTGGGCCAGAGGAGTGAGCATGACGGCCACTGAAACGCTCACTCACGACACCAAGCGCCACATCCCCTCAGGGAGAGGATGGTGGTGGTAAGGCAGTGTGTGTGGTGGACAGGGGAGGAAAATGGGCATGGCGGTGGTGGTGAGCCGGTGAGGAGAATGTGATAGCCAGGGAGGGTGGGAGTGGCTGTGGTGAGGAAGTGTGCGATGGCCGGAGGAGGAGGAGGAGGGAGTGGTGATGTTCGGGGAGGGAGTGGTGGTGAAAGAGAGAGTGTGTTGACCAGGTCAAGAGGGAAGTGAAACATCAGGTCAGGAGGGACGTGAAGCACCAGGTCAGGAGGAAGGTGAAGCACCAGGTCAGGAGGAAGGTGAAGCACCAGGTTAAGAGGGAGGTGAAGCACCAGACCAGGAGGGAGGTGAAGCACCAGGTCAGGAGGGAGGTGAAGCACCAAGTCAGGATGAAGGTGAAGCACCAGGTCAAGAAGGAGGTGAAGCACCAGGTGGAAGATGAAGTACCGTGTCAGGAAGGAGGTGATGCACCAGGTCAGGAGGGAGGTGAAGCACCGGGTCAGAAGGAAGGTGAAGCACCAGGTCAGGAAGGAGGTGAAGCACCAGGTCAGGAGGGAATTGAAGCACCAAGTCAGGATAGAGGAGAAGCACCAGGACATGAGGAAGGTGAAGCACCACGTAAGGAGGGAGGTGAAACACTAGGTCAAGAGGAAGGTGAAGCACTTGGTCAGGAGGAAGGTGAAGGACCAGGTCAGGAAGGTGAAGCACCAGGTCAGGAAGGAGGTGAAGCACCAGGTCAGGAAGGAGGTGAAGCACCAGGTCAGGAGAGAGGTGAAGCACCAGGTCAGAAAGGTGAAGCACCTAGTCAGGAGGGAGGTGAAGCACCTAGTCAGAATGGAACTGAAGCACCAAGTCAGGATAGAGGTGAAGCACCAGGTCAGAAGAGAGGTGAAGCACCAGGTCAGGAGGAATGTGAAGCACCAGGTCAGAAGGGAGGTGAAGCACCAGGTCAGGAGGGAGGTGAAGCACCTGGCCAGAAGGGAGGTGAAGCACCAGGTCAGGAAGGAGGTGAAGCACCAGGTCAGGAGGGAACTGAAGCACCAAGTCAGGATAGAGGAGAAGCACCAGGACATGAGGAAGGTGAAGCACCACGTTAGGAGGGAGGTGAAACACTAGGTCAAGAGGAAGGTGAAGCACTTGGTCAGGAGGAAGGTGAAGGACCAGGTCAGGAAGGTGAAGCACCAGGTCAGGAAGGAGGTGAAGCACCAGGTCAGGAAGGAGGTGAAGCACCAGGTCAGGAGAGAGGTGAAGCACCAGGTCAGAACGGTGAAGCACCTAGTCAGGAGGGAGGTGAAGCACCTGGTCAGAAGGGAGGTGAAGCACCAGGTCAGGAAGTAGGTGAAGCACCTAGTCAGTAGTCAGGAGGAAGGTGAAGCACCAGGTCAGGAGGAAGATGAAGCACCGGGTCAGGAGGGAGGTGAAGCATCAGGTCAGAGGGGAAGTGAAGCACCAGGTCATGGGGGAGGTGAAGCACTGAGTCAGAAGGAAGGTGAAGCACCAAGTCAGGAAGGGGGTGAAGCACCGAGTCAGAAGGAAGGTGAAGCACCAAGTCAGGAGGAAGGTGGAGCACCAGGTCAGGAGTAAGATGAAGCACCAGGTTAGGTAGAAGGTGATGTACCAGGTCAGGAGGGAGGTGAAGCACCAAGGCAGGAGGAATTTGAAGCACCAGGTCAGGAGGGAGGTGAAGCACCAGGTCAGGATGTGAAGCACTAGGTCAGGAGGAAGGTGAAGCACCAGGTCAGAAGGAAGGTGAAGCACCAGGTCAAGAAGGGGGTGAAGCATCAAATCAGGAAGGGGGTGAAGGACCAGGTCAGGTGGAAGGTGAAGTACCATGTCAGGAAGGAGGTGAAGCACTAGGTCGGCAGGGAGGTGAAGCACCGAGTCAGGAGGGACGTGGAGCACCAAGTCAGGAGGGACGTGAAGCACCAGGTCAGGAGGGACGTCGTAAAGCTCCATGTCAGGAGGGAGGTGAAGCACCAGGTCAAGAGGGACGTGAAGCACCAGGTCAAGAGGAACGTGAAGCATCACGACAGGAGGGAGGTGAAGCACCAGGTCAAGAGGGAGGTGAAGCACCAGGTCAAGAGGGACATGAAGCATCATGACAGGAGGGAGGTGAAGCAAGGTTTGGTCACCAAGGGAAGGTGGGTGGGTCGTGGTGACGGTGAGGGAGGGTGTGATGGGTGGCTGGAGCCAAAATTGGGGGGAGCGTGGTAGTGATAAAGAAAATATGGAAGCCATGGAGGGATCGAGGGAGTCGCGATGGTGAAGGAGGATGTGGTGGCCAAGGAGGGAGGGAGAGAGTAGTGGTGGTGATGATTTGGAAGCCAGGGAGGGAGAAAGGAAGAGAGCAGTGGTGGTGATGGAGGATGTGGAAGCCAGGAAAGGAGAGTGGGAGAGGTGGCTTTGAGGAAGGTGCGCTGGTCCCTCGCAGGCGTCCTGACGGGAACCCAAGGGCCCAAATCTACTTATAATAATAATAATAATAATAATAATAATAATAATAATAATAATAATAATAATAATAATAATAATAATAATGATCATGATAATAATAATGATACTAATAATAATGATGATAATAATAGTAAAAAGAAGAAAAAGAATTATCATTATCATTATTATTATTATTATTATTATTATTATTATTATTATCAAGCACAAAAGCCCGTCATTGTTCATCATGTAATTACTATGTTACTAGGCTAATCTCATCCAAATTTTGTGGGATGAAATTCTGGAACAAGGGGGTCTGTTCATAGGGGTCAACAGACATGGAACGTATCCCTGTATGTGATTTGACTGAAAGTGGTTTGATAGTACAATAATTAGTAGGATCTTGGAAGAAGTTTATGTATAGCATCCATTACTGTATCTCATCTAAGAACTGCTGAATAGGAACCTGTAAATGACGCTCCAAGGCATGACGAACCATGGAATTTATTAGTACATAAACTGTATAACCAGCTGCTGATGTGAGTGGCCCAAGATATATGAATGGAATATCTAAGATGATATGAGCCACTTCAGGACTTATGGAAAGCAGGAAACAGCCGTAATTACGCATTAAATCGTACTTTGAGCTCTGAGGCAACGCGATCGTCCAACAAAGGGCGGCTGACGGTGGAAGCTGGGCTACGAGAGCCTCAGCGATGACTTCGTGCCCCGGCTACAACCCCTCACACGTGAAATAACCGACCGCCCGTCTCTGCTTTGTGCTCTCACTGCGACGATGTTAATCTGAGTTCGAGGACTGTAGTCTGACGCGAGAGTACCTGACATGGTGAGTTGAGCAGTGGCCACACCTTCCTACTCCTCTATACGACATTTCTGTCCTCGAGGGATGTCATTTTCCGGAACCCTTACCTATATGGGTTCTCTTCCTTACTTTAAGTGGATTGCGTCAAAATGCCCGAGCAAGTTTTGAAGTCATCGTAATCACGAAAATCAAAAGTAAGCAAGAGGATGGGAGAAAGACAATCGCAAAAAACAGCCTCAGAAACTAATGTAAAACAAGCTTAAAGACAGGGACGGGATGGCTAGATAGAAGAGGAGCACAAAGGGGAAAGAATTGCTAAAAGAAAAATACCAGAGGCAGATGATGCAGCTGCTGCCAGACAAGAAGGATATCGTGGCAGTAATCCTTTAGGTAACAGGCTGTTAACAGCAGCTTTCGAGGCTGGTACTACCGTCCTAACATCAGAACCGTCTTACACTCGACATGTCAGGATTGCTGGTCTTACTTTCTGTCTCATCAAAACGGGACTACCCGGATAATCCTACCATCTTTATCTCACAAGCACTGTATACCTACTCAAACCTCACTTATTTTCTTCACACATGTGTTCCTGCCATCTCCTGGCTACATAATCGCTTTCAAATGGAATCATGATAGAATCCAACAAATCTATGGTCCCTAGTCCCCGGCATCACGGGGTGCTAAGAATCACCGGGTAACCGCTTGACTCAACTGCCAAGGAGAGGGAGGGCACAGACAGCAGTAGTACCGGCTCCTCCCACGACCTTTCCCACTCTGATAGACCTGCCCCCTTTTTTTTCCTTACATGATACCATTATTTGTATGTCTCCAGCAACCTTTCTTCTGCTGAACACTATCTGTCTAGTACTTCGTCTAATATTTTAAATCTTTTTATGACTCAGTTGTCAAGCGATTTTCTCACAAGCCCCTTTCTCATATCCAACATGTAATCTCCATTCACGATTCCAGTTCAAAGGTGGTATCTGTGCTTTTTCCATAATCACACATGTTGCAAACTTCAAGGACCTATGATCCCCCAAACTTTGATGTTATCTGGCTCAAAGTCTGTCTCCCAATAACCACGCTGTCTTTGCTTCGCCTACTTCTCTCCTAATTCTACAAATCTTATACATTTCTTCTGCTCTCTAAACTCCTATCATGAGGCCATACCATCCTCTCTACCGCAAGCCACTAAGTGGTTCATATAACCACACCTTCATAAATATACTTATTCTAACGGCACGTCTCCCTCCAGCAGTCCCTTCTGCACGCAAATATGGGCAGCTAAACAAAGCTGACTGGAATAACTAACGAAAACTCTTATCTGACTTTCCATGGATATGTATACTCTCTTACGTGGTGATCCGCCAAACATATAGTAGATGTTATTGTTGGAGGAATAGAAGCATTTATCCCCTCTCCCTCCACACGAACTCTTCTCTCAATCCTGCTCTGAGGCCATTAAGGCAAGGGATGAGGCATATTGGGCTTGGAAAACTCCCGTTCGGCATTTATCACTGCCTGTAATAATTACAAGTAGGTTTTCCATGTGGCAAAGAGCTCTTTCATTCAAAGAAATTGCAATAATTTTTCCTCGTCATCCAATGATTGGCCTTTCTGGTCTTTAGCTTAGGGCATTGCTAACAACTTCTGTCGTCACACCTTTCCTTCACTTTTATGTTTTGATGGTACTATAACTATCTCTCTAGCAGACAAAGAAACTCTGCTTATATTTTCTCCACTAACTCCACCCTGGATGACTTTGGCGTTTCTTCATCCCCTGATGCTCCTCTAACTAATCCTATGGACACAAGCAAGGCTTATAGTCCTGATGGCATCCATCCCCATGCACTGAAAGAGTGCGCTTCTGAAGTTGCACCAGTGCTTGTTCGTCTGTTCCTATTTTGTTTAAAAACAAGAACTTTTCCTTCTTGGAAGCACGTGTTGGTGCATCCCATCCCTAAAAAGTGTCACCGTTCTAACCCTTCTAACCAGAGGCCCTGTTGCTTTGACGTACACCATTTCCAGAGTCTTTGAATCCCTCAACTCCCATTTCCGGATACAACTTGAATCCCAGAGTCTTATATGTGATCATTTGTAAAGCGAGATCCACCGGTGATTTGATAACACCAAGGCTTTTGACAGGTTATGGCACAGGGATCTCATCTCTAAGCTCCTCTCTTTTTGGATTCTCTCCCTTACTTTGCTCCCTCATATCTAGCTTCCTCTCTGGCCAATCTATCTCCGTGGTCGCTGATGGTTTAGCCTCTCCCTCTTTTTTTCATCAACAATGGGGCCCCTCAGGGTTGTCCTTTCCCCTATACTTTTTCTCTTTTTCATCAATGATTTCTTTTCTTCCACAAATAACCAAATGCACTAATACGCTAACGACTCAACAGCGCATTCCTCCACATCCTTCAACTCTGCTCCTTTTCTAACTCGATCTGCATCTCGTCTCGACTCAGACTTGGACAGGATATCTCACTGGGGTAGGCGAAATCTGGTTAAGTTTGATAATACCTCCAAGATCGTTTCTGCCCATCTCTTAATAAAAAAGTTCCTCACAGCTTTCCTCCCTCATTCGAAGGTTCTATAATTCCACCTCTTAACTCAATGAAAGTACATGTCATTACTATAATATTCATCCTATCTTGGAAACCCTTCTAAGGAACTGGAAGCCTTTTTCAGATGTTAAAATGTCTTTTCTTCCAAATAGTTGCTACGTTCAGACAAAGGATTGATCCGTCCTTCAATGGAGTATTGCTCGCATACCTGAGGTGGTTCTAGCTCTGCAACCTTTCTTGATGAAGTGGAAAGCGGTCCGACTTATCAGCTCTACCAGACTAACCTCAGAAGTCGACCGACTTGCTCTGCGCCACAATGTTGGGTCACTTTCCCTCTTCTATAGGTATTACTTTGGCTTTTGCTCCCGAGAGCTGGCTGCTTGTGTGCCCACATCACTAGCTAGACCACGCAATATTCGGCAAGCTGTTGCACCACATGATTACTGTGTGAAAGTTAGGACCTTAAGGGTGGACCGTTTTGATAACTGTTTCTTTCCCTACACCTCGAAGTTTTGGAATTCTTTGTTGTCTTATGTCTTTCCCAACAACTACGACCTGGCATATTTTGAAAGAGGTTTAGCACCTCCTCTAATACTCGTAGATACGCTCACACTTCTCTCTCTCTCTCTCTCTCTCTCTCTCTCTCTCTCTCTCTCTCTCTCTCTCTCTCTCTCTCTCTCTCTCTCTCTCTCTCTCTCCCACCTTCATTTACCTCTTATATTTCAATCAAAGCCCGGATTGATGTGGACTTTCGTTCGTAATTAGAACCTCCAACGTAAAAGAAAAAAAAATGACCAGGAGAACAGCCCAACAATCAATCAGTTGCAGACGGAAATCTTTAATGATGTGGAATTGGAATTTTTGTGTTACTTGTTATGGTATCCAACCCGATATCTGTTTTTTATTTCATAACCCAGACAAGGGACGTGATGTAGTTTTAGTAAAGATGAGGGTGTAGCGCCTTTTTGTGACCTGATCCCTAATATGATTTCAAGCTTGATTTAAGATGGATGATAAGCAGCTAGTGATTAAGCTAGATGATTAAACTAGTGATAATTACTGCAGATAAACATCAAAAGCATCTAAGTGCAACAACCAGCACACACGCTTCCGTAATGTACACCTTGCCTCGTTCGACGCCATTCGAGACTGCTTACCTCTGTAACAGGTCATTCGGGTGGCACCTTCATAAAGTGACAGAATGCATAACGTCTCCCTTAGTATCAGCTCATAGCTCGCCTTAAGCAGCATATAAAAAAAAGTGTGGAACGCCCTAACTTTGGCAACTGCTGTCCTGCCAGTCATGAAACCTTCTAATCTAAGGATTCTTAGCTGAAAGATTATCACGGTTCCAACTTTGCCAGATTGTGAAGTAAGTCTACACTGGTTTATGATAAGCCATTAGAACAATATATCACTTTCATCACCCAGGGGTAAGGCCTCCCAGTAACCCAGATATGAACGAGACACACCAATTAGTTACCTGAGCATAAATACGTACGATAATTATAGTTCTGTGAGGCTATTTTTATGCATCTTACGTTGTTCACTTAACGGACATTGATTCTTAAGCGACTGTTCTCTAAAATCATACATACACCAAACAGTAAAGTTTACACCAACATCATGATGACAGCAAAAAAATGTGGAGATGGGTACGACCACTTGTGTGTAGAATATACACGATGATTATAGATTCATGACGCCCAAGTTCGTTCTTTCATACCTTTGTAAATGTATTCATCAAATAGTAAATAGTGAATCACCTACTATTTACCATAGGTTACCATCATTATGAAGTCAATTTGTGTATCGTCCCCACAGGTTCGGGTAGGGAGCCTAGCTGAACTTCAGACGCGAAGCATTGTCTCTTAATGTGTGGGAAGGACGTCCACACACGCCTAGCCATACCACGCGGTTTTGGGACCGATAGTGGTTTTTTGAATTTTTTTTACGCATAATGCGTCCAAGGTTCACCAGCGTAAGTATGTGGAGGATGCGTATTACTTCATTACGACACAGACATGAAAGCGTCTCAGATATCAATTAATAACAAGATTAACCGCTGTGTTGTGCAAGATATATGGCGCTGTGTGTTGCAGGTGTATGGTGGTGTGTGTTACAGGTGTATGGTGGTGTGTGTTACAGGTGTATGATGGTGTGTGTTACAGGTGTATGGTGGTGTGTGCTGCAGGTGGTGTATGGTGGAGTGTGTGCTGCAGGTGTATGGTGATGTGTGTCCCGCAGGTGTATGGTGGTGTGTGTTACAGGTGTATGGTGGAGTGTGCTGCAGGTGTATGGTGGTGTATGTTACAGGTGTATGGTGGAGTGTGCTGCAGGTGTATGGTGGAGTGTGTGCTGCAGGTGTATGGTGGAGTGTGCGCTGCAGGTGTATGGTGATGTGTGTGCCGCAGGTGTATGGTCGTGTGTGCTACAATTGTATGGTCGTGTGTGCCGCAGGTGTATACTGTTAGTTAGAGGGAAGACAACTCTTTTAAACCGTTAGTAACATAGAATTACTATTACCCATTGTTGTCTTCCGCCGGAGATGGTGCAGTGAGCTAAACAAACGTATATATATATATATATATATATATATATATATATATATATATATATATATATATATATATATATATATATATATATATAAATATATATATATATATATATATATATATATATATATATGGGAGCGGGGGGCTGGAAATCCTCCCCTCTCATTTTTTTTTGATTTCCCAAAAGAAGGAACAGAGAACGAGGCCAGGTGAGGATATTCCCTCAGAGGCCCAGTCCTCTGTTCTTAACGCTACCTTGCTAACGCGGGAAACGGCGAATAGTATGAAAGAAAAAGAATATATATATATATATATATATATATATATATATATATATATATATATATATATATATATATATACATATACTGTGTTTGATGATTACATTCAAAAACTGGGGGGGGGGGAAGAGGGGGGGAGGGGATTGAAAAGCTGTGTACGTATAACGAGCTTTTGGTAATCGAGCACCGGACTAATTACAACCGAGGAATCACAGGACTAATTACAACCGAGGAATCATCTTACTGATTACAACCGAGGAATCATCTTACTGATTACAACCGAGGAATCATCGGACTGATTACAACGGACGACTACATTGCATGTGTTATCATTATCATGTGTTTGGTCTCACCACCACAAATCGCTGAGCGGAATAATGCGGTTCTGGCCACAGGGATAACCAGCAAAGATAATTCTTGAACCTTGCATCCCACCATTCCCTTTTCCTGGGGCTTCCTTCAGTGTTCAAGGGAGTCAGCCACGTCCATCGGATGAGACCGCATTACCATATGGTCTCACAACCCTCCCTTAACACCAATGTTGGAGTGTATCTTCGTCTTCATTCATCCGTCCTTAAAAATCACATGATATATCATAGCGTTGCCTACCATGCATGTGGGGCGTGGCATTCGTGTATTTTGCTGAAGTTAGTTGCATTGCTATCAGCCTCTGCTGCTTCAGGTCTGTTGACCACCGAACTTCGCCACAGTTCTGGCAGCAGAGCCGATGCATGAGCCCTGACAACAGACACATGCACCTGCAGGAGGATACGATAGTGTTTGCCCAGCACGTGCCCCTCAGGGGCTCCTGTGGCCTGGCATACAGCCACTGTGTTTCTTTAAATCAAGAACTTCGATCATTTAGGATCCGGCTGATGGAGGGTCTTAGATCGAGGTCATTCTTATGTCAAAGTGGCTGCGCGCTAATTGACTCCCTAATGATGTATGATGTTCGATCTAAATGGCCAGCCACAGTTTAAAGTCGATGCACCAGAGGCCGTTCTAAACGTGAGGGGAGGAGAGAAAAATCCATATTAGAAAAAAATTATTTGTTTTCACTCAGGGCGACACATACGTGGCTCGTGTTTCTCTTTGTTTCAGCAGCTTCCTCTTTGTGATCCTCTCGTTGTTCTAGTGTCTTTTGTATGCCTTCCTGGTAGGCAGGCGCCTCTGGCCCGACTGTGTTCCTTAATCTCACGACAGACGCTGGCCTCTCTCCTGAAGACCCCAACAGGCCACCCTGCCCTCCCTCAAACTGCTTCATACCTACGCTCTCTTTCCACCCCGACCACTTTCTAAGACTCTTCCAGCCTACTCAAATCTCTCTCTCTCTCTCTCTCTCTCTCTCTCTCTCTCTCTCTCTCTCTCTCTCTCTCTCTCTCTCCTGAACTTCAATGGCTGTCAAGTGTCATTCCTTTGACCCAAGTGGCTGTCTTATCTTTAAGGCGCACCCACACGTGGGCTGCTGGCATTCAGTCCACAAATATACAAATCATCTCCATCTCACACACATATAACATTTAACAACACAACTCAAACGACTTGTTCTTCATAACTCTACATTTTCCCGCTCGGGAGCCCTTCCTCTTGGCAAGTCTTGTCGTGAACACTTGTAAAGTAAGTACTCTCTCTCTCTCTCTCTCTCTCTCTCTCTCTCTCTCTCTCATTAATGCGTCCTTGCCACCCTCGACGGTACACCCTGCCTTATTGTAAAACGTATGCGGCAATATACGAGCAGAGACACATACATGAATGCATGAATGTATTTTACTCGTACGAAGAGAAATCGGCATGATTCTGCGTGCGCACATTTTCTATACCATTTTTGTTTTCGTATCATTTTCACCATCGAGCCGTCTACATCCTACCAGCCACAGCTCCGTCCCCTCTCTTCTTCCCAGCCATTCTACAAGTTCATTAAGAAGTCCAGTCATCTACAGCCTTGAGTGTTCAAACTACAGAGGCGTAAGTTTGTTGAGTATTCCTGGGAAATCATATGGGAGGGTATTGACTGAGAGGTTCAAGGCATGTACAGAGCATCAGATTGGGGAAGAGCACTGTGGTTTCGGGATGTGGTAAAGGATGTGTGCATCAGGTGTTTGCTTTAAAGAATGTATGTGAGAAATACTTAGAAAACAGATGGATTTGTATGTAGCATTTATGGATCTGGAGTAGGCATATGAAAGGGTGGATAGAGATGCTTTGTGGAAGGTCTTAGGAGTATATGGTGTAGGAGGTACGTTGCTAGAAGCAGTGAAAAGTTTTTACCAAGGATGTAAGGCATGTGTACGAGTAGGAAAAGACGAGAGTGATTGATTCCCAGTGAATGTCGGTCTGCGGCAGGGGTGCGTGATGTCCCCATGGTTGTTTAATTTGTCTATGTATGGGGTGGTTAGGGAGGTAAATGCAAAGGTTTTGGAGAGAGAGGCGAGTATGCAGTCTGTTGCGGATGAGAGGGCCTAGGAAGTGACTCAGTTGTTGTTTGTCGATGATACAGGGCTGGTGGCTGATTCGAGTGAGAAACTGCAAAAGTTCGTGACAGTTTGGAAAAGCGTGTGAAAAGAGAAAGTTGAGAGTAAATGTGAATAAGAGCAAGGTTCTTAGGGTCAGTAGGGTTGAGGGACAAGTTCATAGGGATGTAAGTTTGAATGGAGAAAACTTGGAGGAAGTGAAGTGTTTCAGATATCTGGGAGTGGACTTAGCAGCGAATGGAACCATGGAAGCGGAAGTGAGTCACAGGGTGGGGGACGGGGCGAAGGCTCTGGAAGCGATGAAGAATGTGTGGAAGTCGAAAACGTTATCTAGTAGAGCAAAAATGGTTATGTTTGAAGGAATAGTAGTTCCAACAATTTTATATCGTTACGAGGCATGTTCTATAGACAGGGTTGTACGGAGGGTGGTGGATGTGTTCGAAATGAAATGTTTGAAGACAATATGTGGTGTGAGGTGGTTTGATCGAGTAATAATGAAAGGGTAAGAGAGATGTGTGGAAATAAGAAGAGTGTGTTGGAGAAAGCAGAAGAGGGTGTTTTGAAATGTTTTGAGCATAAGGAGAGAATGAGTGAGGAAAGACTGACCGAGAGGATATATGTGACAGAGGTGGAGGGAACAAGGAGAAGCGGGAGACCAAATTGGAGGTGGAAGGATGGAGTGAAAAAGATTTTGAGCGATCGGGGCCTGAACATACAGGAGAGTGAAAGGCGTGCAATGAATAGAGTGAATTGGAACGATGTGGTGTACCGGGGGGTGGACGTGCTGTCAATGGATTGAACCAGGGCATGTGAAGCGTCTGGGGAAACCATGGAAAGGTCTGTGGAGCCTGGATGTTGATAGGGAGTAGTGGTTTTGGTGCATTACACATGACAGATAGAGACTGAGTGTGAACAACATTCTGTCTGTTTTCCTGGTGTTAGCTCGCTGATGCAGGGAGGAGCGATGCTGTTTATATATATATATATATATATATATATATATATATATATATATATATATATATATATATATATATATATATATATATATATTCTTTTTTTTTGCTTTGTCGCTGTCTCCCGCGTTTGCGAGGTAGCGCAAGGAAACAGACGAAAGAAATGGCCCAACCCACCCCCATACACATGTATATACACACGTCCACACACGCAAATATACATACCTACACAGCTTTCCCCAGACGCTTCACATGCCTTGATTCAATCCACTGACAGCACGTCAACCCCGGTATACCACATCGCTCCAATTTACTCTATTCCTTGCCCTCCTTTCACCCTCCTGCATGTTAAGGCCCCGATCACACAAAATCTTTTTCACTCCATCTTTCCACCTCCAATTTGGTCTCCCTCTTCTCCTCGTTCCCTCCACCTCCGACACATATATCCTCTTGGCCAATCTTTCCTCACTCATTCTCTCCATGTGCCCAAACCATTTCAAAACACCCTCTTCTGCTCTCTCAACCACGCTCTTTTTATTTCCACACATCTCTCTTACCCTTACGTTACTTACTCGATCAAACCACCTCACACCACACATTGTCCTCAAACATCTCATTTCCAGCACATCCATCCTCCTGCGCACAACTCTATCCATAGCCCACGCCTCGCAACCATACAACATTGTTGGAACCACTATTCCTTCAAACATACCCATTTTTGCTTTCCGAGATAATGTTCTCGACTTCCACACATTCTTCAAGGCTCCCAGAATTTTCGCCCCCTCCCCCACCCTATGATCCACTTCCGCTTCCATGGTTCCATCCGCTGCCAGATCCACACCCAGATATCTAAAACACTTCACTTCCTCCAGTTTTTCTCCATTCAAACTCACCTCCCAATTGACTTGACCCTCAACCCTACTGTACCTAATAACCTTGCTCTTATTCACATTTACTCTTAACTTTCTTCTTTCACACACTTTACCAAACTCAGTTACCAGCTTCTGCAGTTTCTCACATGAATCAGCCACCAGCGCTGTATCATCAGCGAACAATATATATATATATATATATATATATATATATATATATATATATATATATATATATATATATATATATATATATATATATATATATATATATATATATATGTATATATATATATATATATATATATATATATATCCCCACTTACTCGATTTTTCCTTACATTCATTTCATCTGGTGCTCAGTCATAATATTCTTCTTTTAAACACGACAGCATCTCTTCACTCCCAATAATATCTGTTCTTCAGTCCTGTTAATTTGTTCTCACATCCTGCCGACGTCCATTTCATTATTTACGGATCTGATTTGTTTTCTCACTTCAATCAATGTCTGAATTCCAGCCCCAATGACATCTTTTATTCAGTCATGTTATATTCTTAGATCTTCGTGATATTCGTTCTTCATCCCTATGGTCATCTGTTCTTCATACCAAGCAACATTTGCTCTTCATTCCTAAGAACTTTCGTTCATCATAAAGAACGATATTTGTTCTTCAGTCGGAATAACTCCTATTATTCAACATAACCACGTGTTCTTCAAATCCCAATAACATTTGCGCTTCTGTTCTAATAGAATCCGTTCCTCCAACCGATTATCTAGTATTTGTTCTTCAGTCCACATTCCACTTCTGTTCTTCATATCTACTCTCATCTGTTCTCTACTCCAACTCACGATCTGGCGGTCACCTCCGGTATCTCTCTCTAGGCTACAAATCCTCTCTCCCAGGCCGCTCCAATAACCTGAATCCTCACTCACTCATTCCTCCCAAACTTTCCTCATTTACTCATCACCACACTCACTATCAACCTAATTCGCATTTAGACTTTCCTCACTTTTCTCATCAGTTCCTTTCTGTCTCAAACCCCCTGCTTTCACCACCTGTCTGTCTGCCTCATTAATCTGCCTTGACCGACTTTGTACCTACTGTCTCGCATATCTGTCTTCACCAGCTGGACACCTACTGTCCAGCACATCTGTCCTCACCTGTTGGGTGCCTACTGTCTCAGAGTAGGCACCAGCTGGCTACATGCTCTCTCAGAGTAGGCACCAGCTGGCTGCATGCTGTCTCAGAGTAGACACCAGCTGGCTACATACTGTCTCATACGCCTGTATGAGACAGGTGTTACCAGATGGTGACGTGTTCTCCACAGAATCCCACTCGTCTGTACTCACCACCTGTCTCCTACTGACTTTGAACGCTCTACCATCTGTATGCTACTGAACTGCCTGCTATTAGACCCGTATATTCACCACATGGCTGCTACTGACTCCAAGCACTCTACCATCTGGCTACTCTTGGTTTCTTGCACTCTACCATCTGGCTACTCTTGGTTTCTTGCACTCGCCACCTGGCTGATATCAACCCCGTGCACACTCCATCCGGATGGTACTGACACCGTGTACACGCGCCATCTGACTGCTCCTGACACTGTGATCTCATCACTTTATGTTTGTGACCACGTGCACACACCACTTTGCTACTGACCACGTGCACGCCACCACCACACTCCTCCACCACCACCACCACTCACTAACTCTGACCCTCTCCTCAATGCCTGACCCGTAAATAGCATTGCTTCTTTCATCGTCAGCTCATGAACCCATCAATCTATCTCATACTTTCCCCTTCATTAAATCACTCTCGTCTTCATCACCTTACTCACTATCTCCTCTTTTCTTTCTTCACCAGATGAGTTCTGTTTCTCCTACTAACTCAACCTCTACTCACTCAATACCCCTCTCCCTACACACATCCCTTCACTCATCTCCTTACTTTACTACGATTAGCAGCCAGTCTTTAACTGAAGTAGAAAGAAAAAAGAATTTCAGTTGACTCATCTTCCTTTTCCTCAAACACGGCCCACCAATAGTTTTCTACACCCGTCTCGCTCACCTCACCCTGTTGCCCTACATTCATCTCTTCCAGTCCTCCCCTCCGCCACCGCAACCACCAGTCGTCCCTCCTCCTCCTCTTCACCAGGAGACGCCGTTGTTATAACACGACCTTCTTCCTCCGTCTCTCTCTCTCTCTCTCTCTTCTCTTCTACCCTTGTTCCTCCCCTGAACCTTCACAAGACACGGACATAAGAGCGAGCCCCTCTATGAAAATTCCCTGTATACTTCTGTTACCCCACAAGAGATCTCCCCTGGGCAAACTCCCTTTAATCCGGGTCTCACTGTACGCGACACCTCTTAAAAAATGGGGGGAATTTTACACCTCGCTGCTTTGTTCTGGATCTCGAACAACTTCACCGACGTTTTCTTCAGCCAACATCGAGATCTGAGAGGGATTCTGTTCCACTCGGCAAATATTGGTGGAAAAGACTTAATTAATTAGGAATTTTCTCCCTCCAAAGGTGGTGAACCCGTACATATACGGTGAGAAAATACAGGACTGAAAAGAACGCCTTCAAAAGTACTGAATCAAGACCAGAGGGAAGATTTCTCCTCGACAGCTCTCCAGTCATTTGTCTTAATGTAGTGTGGCAGATTTATGGCTAGTCAGTCAGCAGAAGAATAAGTTAGGGTGGCAATCAGACGTGTGTTATCTGTCCTCATTCATTAAGGGGAAGTTGTCTCTAGAATCATCAAATACCTATACACCCGAGATATATCAAGCGGGTCCTCAGTGGGGTTATAATCCAATGAATATGGGTCGCACGTCTCGCTAACGCAGATCATCCATCCTATGCACATATATCTTTCGTTCTATAAGATATGAACATCTACGAACAAAGTCACATTTACGTTGAAGAAAAAAAGACATAACTCGTAACAAAATCTCTTTCTCATCCTTGAAAACTAGTGTCGTTCCTTATCCAGGCAGAGGGAACATATAACTGGTCATAAACCAGTGTCACGAATGTTTCTCGAAGGAGAAAAAGAAAAAAAAGATTCCTAACTTTCCCTTCCATGCCAACAACAGAGGCCAGCGCTATATGGCAATGAGCCTAGTATTTCTCAGGCAATCATCGAAGTCCAGGTACGGAATATGGTTTATAAGGGAGATTCTTACCTCAGATCTCAGCAACGTATGATGATCACACATCATAGATATGCTAAGTTCCAAAACGAAGAATGATCATTTTCAGAGAGGCTTTAACAGCACGTTAATACGAACACTATACAACGAATCATGAAATATCTCTTGTGAAAACTGTGTTTCCTAACATATATATATATATATATATATATATATATATATATATATATATATATATATATATATATATATATATATATATATATTTTCTTTCTTTCATACTATTCGCCATTTCCCGCATTAGCGAGGTAGCGTTAAGAACACAGGACTGGGCCTTTGAGGGAATATCCTCATCTGGCCCCCTTCTCTGTTCCTTCTTTGGGAAAAAAAAAAAAAAAAAACAAGAGGGGAGGATTTCCAGCCCCCCGCTCCCTTCCCTTTTAGTCGCCTTTCTACGACACGCAGGGAATACATGGAAAGTATTCTTTCTCCCCTATCCCCAGGGATATATATATATATATATATATATATATATATATATATATATATATATATATATATATATATATATATATAATCCTCGTATACATGTTATCAAATTAAGAGGATTTCCCCAGCGTCATGTTACGAGCAAGAAATCTCCATAATACATAATATCAAAGAAAATTTTGTCATGGATTTATTTACACGTGTGTTTTTGAGGGCATTTGGAGGTGTAATACAGAGCGTAGTCGGAGGGAGTCGGAGCCGAGCGTGGACCTATTGTCGCCGGGTAGCTAGACAATGCACGGGCTCCAGGCCAGCCTGGGCTGTGCATTTGTTTATCAGCTGCTCCCGTGAGGCAGGTGGCGGCAAAATGGATTTTCTTCCTATTTCACCACTATTTTCTTTCCCATTTCAACATTCTTTTTTTTTTCCTCCTATTTCAGAAGTTTTCGTTTTTTTCTCTATCACAACTCTGTTTTTCACCTGGCTTCAACATTATTATCCTTTCTAGTTATACACCTTTTATTTCTTATTTCATCACCATTCCTATTTCTAAACCTATTTTGCCCATGAGTCTAACCATCCCATTTCTACCAGCCTGTAAACTGTTTCTCCCAGCCTGCAGACTGTTTCTCCCAGCCTGTAGACTGTTTCTCCCAGCCTGTAGACTGTTTCTCCCAGCCTGTAGACTGTTTCTCCCAGCCTGTAGACTGTTTCTCCCAGCCTGTAGACTGTTTCTCCCAGCCTGTAGACTGTTTCTCCCAGCCTGTAAACATACACGATATCTAATTTCGTATAACCCAAATACCGTTTTCTTCCTCGCCCAACACACGAGTTTCTCACTAATCTACGCTAAAGTTCTCGCCCGTGTGAACTGCTCGGGTTATATTCTGGATGATTCTTCTTCCTTTGACAAAAGAAAGGAAGAATAGTTACAGAATCTCACACACAGGCTCAGGAGGGCAGTAAGGTGAATGCCTGAAATATACGCGTATCTCTTTCTATTTTTTCCCCCCCCAAGACACAACACACACACACACACACACACACACACACACACACACACACACACACACACACACATACACACAAATACACACACACACACACACGTATTTACATACATACAAACATACATACATACACACACACACACACACACACACACACACACCACATTTGTCACTCTTTTCGTAACTTATGGCCGCCAAACCAGTGCCGCCCCTCACGCCATGATGGTATAACAGAACCTCGAGTGATCTCTGTTGTGGCGCAAGTCTCAACCTCGAAGTCTTACAGATAAAGTAACTCACAAAACACTGGTCAAGATACTGTCAGTCCATCATGGCAGACGTCGTGTGTGTGTGTGTGTGTATGTGTGTGTGTGTGTGTGTGTGTGTGTGTGTTGGTGAGGTGTGATCTGGCGTCCCTCCACTTCAAGCTGATGAAGGGAACCTGATGCTGACTCCATGCAAATGATGCTATGGAGTTGAGCGATGCTATACACTCGAGGCTGAGTGACCATCTTACACAATCAATGATGAAGAAAATAAACATACACGCAAACCGTAGCTGTTCAGGACTAAACGGTATACCTCCTTACTGCCAATGCTCGGTATACTGACGGTATACTAAGATATACCACGAAATGCCCTTACGGTATACACTCGGTACCATTTAAGTACACAACCAACCATCGTCCAGGTATTATCCTGCGTTGTACGACTGACTGATTGTATGATGTTGGTGCTTACGTGCAACCGCTGTACAGTGCGCGAGGTACACAGATAATGATGGTAAATTGACTGTTAGTAAACCCTCAATGGTAAGGAGTAGAGAAAGACGATTCTAAGTGGTTGATAACTACTATACAATCATTACTGGGACCTTGTTAACATATTACGGTCAATTATGGGTACAGCATCGCCATAATGTTGATGCTGGAAATAGACTGAAGAATACAATCGATGCTCATACTAACGATATACAGTCGATGCTCAGAAGTAGACTCAAGATATACGGTTGATGCTCAGAAGTAGACTCACGATATACAGTCGATGCTCAGAAGTAGACTCACGATATACAGTCGATGCCCAGAAGTAGATTAACGATATACGGTCGATGCTCAGAAGTAGATTAACGATATACGGTCGATGTTTGAGAGTAAATTAAGGCTATATAGTCGATGCTAAAGGGACGAACGCCATACAGCTTATGCTGACGTGCAGGCAGACAGCATGACCGCCATGCCAGCTATGTAAACGGTGTGTACATGTTAAACTGACGACATCTCTATAGAGTCAATACAGAACAGTGTAGGAGAGTCCATGGTAAGGCCAACACTGTGCCCACGGTGGGGGCAATCCCCGCGCTTACTGCGCTGGCCTGCCGCGCCGCCCCGCCCCCTCACCTCTGAATAATGACACTGTACACAAACCATGAGAAGTGCTCAGTAATACAGTCACGTCGATGCTGAGCAACAGATGATGATGCTCTACGACCGATGATACATAACACACGAAAGACTATAGAATCAATGGTGTCCAGTACATCTCCATGGTGTAGTGGGTAGTGTTCCTCACCGCGAAGCAGCATGGGCGGCCTTGGGACGAGAGCATGGAGCCGAATCACGGTTGCAGCAGTCGGTCCACAGTCAACCCAGCTGTTCATCCTTCTCTAAGGGTCGATCGATAGATTGGGTACCTGGCATATATATATATATATATATATATATATATATATATATATATATATATATATATATATATATATATATATACGAATAAAGTGCATATGAACGCGCACCTTCATAGAACATACAAACCTCCAACAGCCAGGATCGAACCCGGGACCCCTGTGCAAGATATATATATATATATATATATATATATAAATATATATATATATATATATATATATATATTTTTTTTTTTTTTTTTTTTTTTTTTGCTTTGTCGCTGTCTCCCGCGTTTGCGAGGTAGCGCAAGGAAACAGACGAAAGAAATGGCCCAACCCACCCCCATACACATGTATATACATACGTCCACACACGCAAATATACATACCTACACAGCTTTCTATGGTTTACCCCAGACGCTTCACATGCCCTGATTCAATCCACCGACAGCACGTCAACCCCGGTATACCACATCGCTCCAATTCACTCTATTCCTTGCCCTCCTTTCACCCTCCTGCATGTTCAGGCCCCGATCACACAAAATCTTCTTCACTCCATCTTTCCACCTCCAATTTGGTCTCCCTCTTCTCCTCGTTCCCTCCACCTCCGACACATATATCCTCTTGGTCAATCTTTCCTCACTCATTCTCTCCATGTGCCCAAACCATTTCAAAACACCCTCTTCTGCTCTCTCAACCACGCTCTTTTTATTTCCACACATCTCTCTTACCCTTACGTTACTTACTCGATCAAACCACCTCACACCACACATTGTCCTCAAACATCTCATTTCCAGCACATCCATCCTCCTGCGCACCACTCTATCCATAGCCCACGCCTCGCAACCATACAACATTGTTGGAACCACTATTCCTTCAAACATACCCATTTTTGCTTTCCGAGATAATGTTCTCGACTTCCAGACATTCTTCAAGGCTCCCAGAATTTTCGCCCCCTCCCCCACCCTATGATCCACTTCCGCTTCCATGGTTCCATCCGCTGCCAGATCCACTCCCAGATATCTAAAACACTTCACTTCCTCCAGTTTTTCTCCATTCAAACTCACCTCCCAATTGACTTGACCCTCAACCCTACTGTACCTAATAACCTTGCTCTTATTCACATTTACTCTTAACTTTCTTCTTTCACACACTTTACCAAACTCAGTCACCAGCTTCTGCAGTTTCTCACATGAATCAGCCACCAGCTGATATATATATATATATATATATATATATATATATATATATATATATATTGAGAAGGCCTTGATTAGGGCATCCAGTTGCTTGTGCCGTCTTGGTTAACAAACTGTTTCTTCCTCTCTCAGGGATTCTGGTGATTGTTTTCTCATGGCCCACGTCATTTTCAGAACATTTGCCAGGGGTATGGTGTCATAAATCTTCTCTTTCTAAATGTCTTTTCTTTTTTCATTTTTTTTTTCTGCTACTCTCTGTTCTCTAATACATGGCTTCCTCTCTGGCAGTTCCATGGAAATTTGATGGTGGTACATTCCACTCCACACTCCTCCTTCCCTCGTCCTGATCCCATTCACGCCATTCATCTTGCAGTGAACAAATTTCAAGTGTAATTGTGGGATATAGTGAAGAAGAAATGTGGGTGCATTTCGTACTGCAAAGACGGAGTACATACGAATACTTACGAATATAACCCAAAACACAAGGATTAACCCAGCACAGATTTCTTTTTTCCTTGTTTTTCCTCTTTCCAGGAAACAACATGTATGAACATTACAAAATCTGCTTATGAAGAGCTTATGACCATTCTTGTCAGCAGCTGTTCCATGTTTACAGGTGGGGGGGTCTTATCCTTCCAGCATGAAGTACTGATCACAATCTCGGGTAATTCTACCTTGACCTCTTTTCTAGCCAGAGTGTTATGAAAAAGTCTTCAGCGTTGTTAATTCTCCAGCCGTCGCCTTACCTTAGCCATTCCTCTCCTCGTCTACCATCTCCCTGTTTTACAGATACAACATCATTTCAGTCACCTCTCTTTTAAAGTGGAGCAGTCTGTTTGTGTCCGATCTGCCAAGGACTGTATCTGCAGCACGCGACTGCCCGCTGCCTCCCATAGTTTCTATGTAGAGACCAACCATACGAGGGACGATCGTTATGATACCTCCTCCTCCTTCTCCTCCTCCTCCTCTCCTCGTACATCGAAGATACAGAAGTCTCCTCCGTCTTTTGTCTTTCCCTCTTCTTGTAACCTTTCTGCCTTTGAGAGCGAGCTCCACAGGTACACGAAGAAATCAAACTAATTCTCCCTGCAAGCTCTTTTCTCATACCATTTGTCTCGCTTGTCATATGGCCATGAGAAAGCCATGACTTTTGCCCGTGCCATATCGTCAATTATATTTGGAAAAAATGGCGACATGAAGTCGATCCAGATTGCCACAAGACACCATAAGTTTAGGTTATAATTCACTATCAACATTCATATGTCTGGCGACTTTCGGGCGCTACTGCTACTCATTCGAGCCTCATCCCAGCCACGCTCGTCTCTCGTTGTACGTAAACCTCAAGACCCGTCATACGTCAGGCCTACTGTACAGTGTTTATCTCAGTACTCTAGTCTCCAGGTGAGGATGCTTCGTATTTCTCAGCCGATTTCATTATTTGTATGCAAAGCTCAATTACCCTGGTGAGGTACGGCCTGTTTTGCTTAAGAAAATAATTGTTCGTCACCTGTCTCTTCTGTGATGTCTGTATTTGTTTACCTGTCAACCACTGCTCATCTCCGTCCTCGTTCGGGGATGTGTCTCACAACCATCCATGGTCATCAGTCAGTTATGAAGCTCAACGGACAGTAAGCTCAATCATTTACCAATTAGCCCTGACAGACTGTTAGCGATAACAGTCTGTTTATAGGATATCCCATTCAACTGACAGCCATCATCATTAATCTTACCTCCATTTACCCGCCAGCCATCTTCCCTCAACCAAGGCAAATAAACTCAAGCTGGAAAATAGTCGGTCGTAATATGACGTCCCAAGGTGGGTGAACTTATCAAGCTGGATGATATGCAAAGATCAATCGCTGTCGTATGGAGTGTGAAGGTATAAAACTAATGCTAATGACCAGGGGCATTCTCACTCTCTCCTCAAGAGCACACCGTCCCCAGACATAGATCATATTTAGATGTGGGCAATAACCAGATGGTATACGCGTTAGTTTACATTCATGAGTAATTATATATATAAGTATATATGTATATATATATATATATATATATATATATATATATATATATATATATATATATATATATATATATATATATATATACTAAAAGACTCCCCCTGCTATAGGTTACACCTTGAGAGAAAATTCATCTTTGGCGAGGCTGTATCATCGCCAGTCGGCGAAACAGAGCACCGTGCAGTTCCCTCAGCACCAGTTCGATTCCAAGGAGAACAACACTAGGATACCCAACTTTAGAGTAACTGATTCCAATACATCCTATCATAATTCAGGTTAATGTAAACTGGATCATATAACTAGTTGTGTGGTTGTAGGTGAAAAGATGTGGGGTAACGTCAAGAGTTCATGACTTGTCCTTGAAAGAATTGATGTCCTTAGAAAAGAGAAAAGGAGCAACGAGAGGGAAGTGTCAGATGACTTGAGTGAAGAAGTAAATGATGTACTCGTACGTAAAAGAACGACTCTCTAGGTATCTAGGTTAAGTGAGGTAAATCATGAACCATGAAAAGTACACATGGTTACCGAGAGAGTGCAGGAGGAAGAAAATCAAAAACAGAAAGAAAAAAATTGAAAAGTGGTTTTTCACACCGTGGGAAAAAAGACTGAAGAAATCCTTAAATAACTTTGAAACATTAAAGAAAATCTTTGTTACTATTGGCTCATTATCAAATGATAATGACACATTCAACACGTGACAATAACGAAATGGTTACCCCACCGTAACACGGATTTCGAACCTGATTTTACCATCGTGATTTTGTCCAATTTACTTCAAGCACAAAAATCTTTTCTGTACATCGACTATAGTAAGTTAGACATCAAGAATACTGACTGCCACGAAGTGCTTTAATATGTAAACAAACTAAATCCGAACAGATCAGCTGGTCCAGACGATATCTCCCAAAAAATATACTGAAATAAACAAGGCAGCAATTTGCACTTCGACGAATCATTTTAGGAGGGAAAAGTCCCTGACGACTGAAGCAAGCTAAAGTTAACGCCCATCTCATAAAACTGTGCCAGGAAATGTCCTTTGACTTACCACCCCATTTGCCTAGCGTCACTTGAAAGTAAAGTACAAGGAACAATAAATACACATTCGTTACATTCTTAGAAGTAAATCGATTAATAACCGGCCATCGACAAGATATCCGGAATAACGAGAGATAATGGTCAGCGAATCCAATTAAATTTTCTACCCCTATGTATGACAACTGGGAATCCAGAATATCCTCTGACTTTATATTTAACTTGACCTTCTGTAAAGCCTTCGATGAAGCACCACATAAGAGATTGCTAAATAGAATTAAAAGATCACGTCATGGGAGATTGAAGCTGGGCGTGGATAGTGGATTGGCTCTTCCAGCGGAAACAAAGACTGGTATATTAAATGAGGAAGCACCTGAGTGGCTTCATACATCTAATGGAGCTCCGGCTTACTTCTAAGACCCCGCACGTTTTCATCATAGACTTCCAGTGTGGCTTAGAGACAGGATTCACCGGTTGAATCTTGAATGTAACGACGACACAAAATTGGGAAAAATAGCCAAAAGGAAGATTATCACCTGAAAATTCAGAGGGATTCACACAAAGTAGTGGCAGGGTGGACGGAGACGTGGAAGATGGGGTTCAGGGAAGGCAAAAGCAAAATCATGCACTTTGGCGCCACATATATGAATCATGAGCCTGAAATGCTACAGTGAAACAAATGACAAAGGATGAAGGACCTTGAGAGGATTATATCAGTAATGGCCGTAAGTACGACAAACAATGGTGAGCTGGACACAATATAGCCACTACGAGGAAAAGTAAACTGAAAAAAAAAACACAAAGGATACGATACTCATCTTGTACGAGGACGGGTCAGACCTTCGCCGGAAATGAAGAAATTTAAGTTGATTCAAAGAAGAGCAACCAAACTAATACCTTCAGGAAAGACTTAAAGTTACTCTTTCTAAAAATGTACAGACTCCGAGGAGACTTTGATGGACGGAAGTCGTCAGAATACTGAATACTTTTAATAACATACAGTAAGAAAATGTCTTCACTTAAAAACAGACTCAATTACATAAGTAATAGGATGAAGATGAAAGATAAATGAAATAGAAATATGGTTAAGAAAATATCAACTATGGAGTGGTGAAGTATAAGAATAAATCACCTCCCTAAGTATACTATAAATATCTTCAAGTTGAGGCTAGAGTAAAGCCCCACTGACATCTGTTACCAGGATAAAAATAATATCAATATTACATTTTTCTTTTCATTTTTTTTTAAATCCAGGCGCAGATCAGACGTCAAATTGGCAGTAGCTTCCCATCCTACACTTTCCTATAAACTTTCCTACGGCAGTATGTTACCACACCATCCTACACGGTATTTTTTCATCTGCGTTCTGGACCCCACTCACCTGTCAGTCGACCATTACGGACATAAATCAAGACCCATCAAGCCTACGATGCACCACCTGCCATACTGAACACGCTCAACAGACCAGTTCTCACTCCTGAAGTGTCCTATGCTCATCTTAAATAGACAAACACATCACCACAGTTCTTAACCTGTCATCCCTCCTGGTGGAAGTGGCCTACATCCTGAGCTCAGCAGGACCACATTGGTAGGATCCTGAGGCACAGCGGTGTGTATATATATATATATATATATATATATATATATATATATATATATATATATATATATATATATATATATATAAAATGGGGAGGTAATAACAAGTAGTGGTGAAGCGAGGAGATGAAATGAGTATTTTGAAGGTTTGTTAAATGTGTTTGAGGAAAGAGTGGCGGAGATAGGGTGTTTTGGTCGAGATGGTGTGTGAAGCGAGGGGTCAGGGAGAATGGTATGGTAAACAGAGAAGAGGTAGCGAAAGCCTTGCGGAAGATGAAAGCCGGCAAGGCGGCGAGTATGAATGGTATTGCAGTGGAATTTATAAAAAAGGGAGTGACTCTGTTGTGACTGGATGGTAAGGATATTCAATGTATGTATGGTTCATGGTGAAGTGCCTGAAGACTGGCGGAATGCATGCATAGTGTCATTGCACAAAGGTAAAGGGGATAAAGGTGAATGTTCAAATTACAGAGGTAAAAATTTGTTGAGTATTCCTGGGAAATCATATGGGAGGGTATTGATTGAGAGGGTAAAGACATGTACAGAGTATCAGACTAGGGAAGAGCACTGTGGTTTCAAAAGTGGTAGAGGATGTGTGGAGCAGGTGTTTGCTTTGAAGAATGTATGTGAGAAATACTTAAAAAAAAAAACAGATGGATTTGTATGTAGCATTTATGGATCTGGAAAAGGCATATGATAGATTGACAGAGATGCTTTATAGAGGGTATTGAGAGTATATGGTGTGGGAGGTAAGCTGCTAGAAGCAGTGAAAAGTTTTTACCAAGGATGTAAGCCATGTGTACGAGTAAGCAGAGAGGAAAGTGATTGGTTTCCAGTGAATGTCGGTTTGCGGCAGGGGTGCGTGATGTCGCCATGGTTGTTTAATTTGTTTATGGATGGGGTTGTTGAGGAGGTGAATGTAAGAGTTTTGGAGAGAGGGGCAAGTATGCAGTCTTTTGTCGATGAGAGGGTTTGGGAAGTGAGTCAGGTGTTGTTCGCTGGTGATACAGCGCTGGTGGCTGATTCGGGTGAGAAACTGCAGATGCTGGTGACTGAGTTTGGTAAAGTTGTGAAAGAAGAAAGCTGAGAGCAAATGTGAATAAGAGCAACGTTATTAGGTTCATTAGGGTGGAGGGACAAGTCAATTGGGAGGTAAGTTTGAATGAAGAAAAACTGGAGGAAGTGAAGTATTTTAGATATCTGGGAGTAGATTTAGTAGCGGATGGAACCATGGAAGCGGAAGTGAGTCACAGGGTGGGGGAGGGGGCGAAGGTTCTGGGAGCGTTGAAGAATGTGTGGAAGGCGAAAACATTAACTCGGAGAGCAAAAACGGGTATATTTGAAAGAATAGTAGTTCCAACAATGTTATATGGTTGTGAAGCGTGGGTTATAGATTGGGTTGTGCGGAGGAGGATGGATGTGTTGGAAATGAGATGTTTTAGAACAATATGTGGTGTGAGGTGGTTTGATCGAGTAAGTAATGAAAGGGTAACAGAGATGTGTGGTAATAAAAAGAGTGTGGTTGAGAGAGCAGAAGAGGATGTAATGAAATGGTCTGGTCACATGGAAAGAATGAGTGAGGAAAGATTGACGAAGAGGATTTGTATCAAAGGCGGAGGGAATGAGAAGTGGGAGACCAAATTCGAGGTGGAAGGATGAAATGAAAAAGATTATGAGCGATCGGCGTCTGAACATACAGAAGGGTGAGAGGCGTGCAAGGATTAGAGTGAATTGGAACGATGTGGTATACTGGGGTCGACGTGCAGTCAATGGATTGAACCAGGGCATGTGAAACGCCTGGGGTAAACCATGGAAAGTTTTGTGGGGCCCAGATGTGGAAAGGGAGCTGTGGTTTCGGTGCAATACATATGACAGCCAGAGACTGAGTGTGAACGAATGTGGCCTTTGTTGTCTTTTCCTAGCGCTACCTCGCGCGCGCGCGGGGGGAGGGGGATACCATTTCATGTGTGGCGGGGTGGCAACGAAAATGGATGACGGTAACAAGTATGAATAAATACATGTGTATATATGTATATGTCTGTGTATGCATATGTATGCAAACGTTGAAATGTATAGGTATGTATGTGTGTGTGTGTGGGCGTTTATGTATATACTTGCGTATGTGGGTGCGTTGGGCCATTCTTTCGTCGGTTTCCTTGCACTACCTCGCTAACGCGGGAGACAGCAACTAAGTATAATAAAACATATTATTATATATATATATATATATATATATATATATATATATATATATATATATATATATATATATATATATATACTATCCCTGGGGATAGGGGAGAAAGAATACTTCCCACGTATTCCTTGCGTGTCGTAGAAGGTGACTAAAAGGGGAGGGAGCGGGGGGCTGGAAATCCTCCCCTCTCGTTTTTTTTAATTTTCCAAATGAAGGAACGGAGAAGGGGGCTAGGTGAGGATATTCCCTCAAAGACCCAGTCCTCTGTTATTAACGCTACCTCGCTAACACGGGAAATGGCGAATACTTTGGAAGAAAGAAAAAGAATATATATCTATATATATATATATATATATATATATATATATATATATATATATATATATATATATATATATATATATATATATATATATATATTATTATACTTTGTCGCTGTCTCCCGCGTTTGCGAGGTAGCGATATATAAATATATATATATATATATATATATATAGGTTTGCGGCAGGGGTGTGTGATGTCTCCATGGTTCTTTAATTTGTTTATGGATGGGGTTGTTAGGGAGGTAAATGCAAGAGTTTTGGAAAGAGGGGCAAGTATGAAGTCTGTTGGGGATGAGAGAGCTTGGGAAGTGAGTCAGTTGTTGTTCGCTGATGATACAGCGCTGGTGGCTGATTCATGTGAGAAACTGCAGAAGCTGGTGACTGAGTTTGGTAAAGTGTGTGGAAGAAGAAAGTTAAGAGTAAATGTGAATAAGAGCAAGGTTAGTAGGTGCAGTAGGGTTGAGGGTCAAGTCAATTGGGAGGTGAGTTTGAATGGAGAAAAACTGGAGGAAGTGAAGTGTTTTAGATATCTGGGAGTGGATCTGGCAGCGGATGGAACCATGGAAGCGGAAGTGGATCATAGGGTGAGGGAGGGGGCGAAAATTCTGGGGGCCTTGAAGAATGTGTGGAAGTCGAGAACATTATCTCGGAAAGCAAAAATGGGTATGTTTGAAGGAATAGTGGTTCCAACAATGTTGTATGGTTGCGAGGCGTGGGCTATGGATAGAGTTGTGCGCAGGAGGATGGATGTGCTGGAAATGAGATGTTTGAGGACAATGTGTGGTGTGAGGTGGTTTGATCGAGTGAGTAACGTAAGGGTAAGAGAGATGTGTGGAAATAAAAAGAGCGTGGTTGAGAGAGCAGAAGAGGGTCTTTTGAAGTGGTTTGGGCAAATGGAGAGAATGACTGAGGAAAGATTGACCAAGAGGATATATGTGTCGGAGGTGGAGGGAACGAGGAGAAGAGGGAGACCAAATTGGAGGTGGAAAGATGGAGTGAAAAAGATTTTGTGTGATCGGGGCCTGAACATGCAGGAGGGTGAAAGGAGGGCAAGGAATAGAGTGAATTGGAGCGATGTGGTATACCGGGGTTGACGTGCTGTCAGTGGATTGAATTAAGGCATGTGAAGCGTCTGGGGTAAACCATGGAAAGCTGTGTAGGTATGTATATTTGCGTGTGTGGACGTATGTATATACATGTGTATGGGGGGGTTGGGCCATTTCTTTCGTCTGTTTCCTTGCGCTACCTCGCAAACGCGGGAGACAGCGACAAAGTATAATAAAAAAGAATATATATATATATATATATATATGAATATATATATATATATACATATATATATATATATATATATATATATATATATATATATATATATATATATATATATACATATATATATATATATATATATATATATATATATATATATATATATATATATATATATATATATATATATGGGACAAGCCAATTGGGAGGTATGTTTGAATGGAGAAAAACTGGAGGAAGTAAAGTGTTTTAGATATCTGGGAGTGGATTTGGCAGCGGTTGGAACCATGGAAGCGGAAGTGAATCATAGGGAGGGGAGGGGGCGAAAGTTCTGGGAGCGTTGAAGAATGTGTGGAAGTCGAGAACATTATCTCGGAAAGCAAAAATAGGTATGTTTGAACGAATAGTGGTTCCACCAATGTTATATGGCTGAGAGGCGTGGGCTATAGATAGAGTTGTCCGGAGGAGGGTGGATGTGCTGGAAATGAGATGTTTGGGGACAATATGTGGTGTGAGGTGGTTTGATCGAGTAAGTAATAATAGGGTAAGAGAGATGTGTGGTAATAAAAAGAGTGTGGTTGAGAGAGCAGAAGAGGGTGTTTTGAAATGGTTTGGTCACATGGAGAGAATGAGTGAGGAAAGATTGACCAAGAGGATATATGTGTCAGAGGAGAAGTGGGAGACCAAATTGGAGGTGGAAAGATGGACTGAAAAAGATTTTGAGTGATCGAGGCCTGAACAAGCAGGAGGGTGAAAGGCATGCAAGGAACAGAGTGAATTTGGAACGATGTGGTATACCGGGGTCGACGTGCTGTCAATGGATTGAATCAGGGCATGTGAAGCCTTTGGGGTAAACCATGGAAAGTTTTGTGGGGCCTAGATGTGAAAAGGAAGCTGTGGCTTCGGTGCCTTATACATGACAGCTAAAGACTGAGTGTAAACGGATAAGGCCTTTGTTGTCTTTTCCTAGCGCTACCTCGCGCACATGCGGGGGGAGGGGCTTGTTATTTCATGTGTGGCGGGGTGGCGCTGGGAATGAATAAAGGCGGACGTATGAATTATGTAGATGTGTATATATGTATATGTCTGTATATGTATACGTTGAGATATATAGGTATGGATATTTGCGTGTGTGGACGTGTATGTATATACATGTGTATGTGGGTGGGTCGAGCCATTCTTTCGTCTGTTTCCTTGCGCTACCTCGCTAACGCGGGAGACAGCGACAAAGTAGAAAAATGAATATAATATATATATATATATATATATATATATATATATATATATATATATATATATATATATATTTGTATATATATATATATATCTATATATATATATATATATATATATATATATATATATATATATATATATATATATATATATATATATATATATATATATATCGAAAAAGGTGAGAACAATGGAAGTAAGGGGAGTGGGGGAGGAATGGGATGTATTTAGGGAATCAGTGATGGATTGCGCAAAAGATGCTTGTGGCATGAGAAGAGTGGGAGGTGGGTTGATTAGAAAGGGTAGTGAGTGGTGGGATGAAGAAGTAAGATTATTAGTGAAAGAGAAGAGAGAGGCATTTGGACGATTTTTGCAAGGAAAAAATGCAATTGAGTGGGAGATATATAAGAGAAAGAGACAGGAGGTCAAGAGAAAGGTGCAAGATGTGAAAAAGAGGGCAAATGAGAGTTGGGGTGAGAGAGTATCATTAAATTTTAGGGAGAATAAAAAGATGTTTCGGAAGGAGGTAAATAAAGTGCGTAAGACAAGGGAGCAAATGGGAACTTCAGTGAAGGGCGCAAATGGGGAGGTGATAACAAGTAGTGGTGATGTGAGAAGGAGATGGAGTGAGTATTTTGAAGGTTTGTTGAATGTGTTTGATGATAGAGTGGCAGATATAGGGTGTTTTGGTCGAGGTGGTGTGCAAAGTGAGAGGGTTAGGGAAAATGATTTGGTAAACAGAGAAGAGGTAGTAAAAGCTTTGCGGAAGATGAAAGCCGGCAAGGCAGCAGGTTTGGATGGTATTGCAGTGGAATTTATTAAAAAAGGGGGTGACTGTATTATTGACTGGTTGGTAAGGTTATTTAACGTATGTATGACTCATGGTGAGGTGCCTGAGGATTGGCGGAATGCGTGCATAGTGCCATTGTACAAAGGCAAAGGGGATAAGAGTGAGTGCTCAAATTACAGAGGTATAAGTTTGTTGAGTATTCCTGGTAAATTATATGGGAGGGTATTGATTGAGAGGGTGAAGGCATGTACAGAGCATCAGATTGGGGAAGAGCAGTGTGGTTTCAGAAGTGGTAGAGGATGTGTGGATCAGGTGTTTGCTTTGAAGAATGTATGTGAGAAATACTTAGAAAAGCAAATGGATTTGTATGTAGCATTTATGGATCTGGAGAAGGCATATGATAGAGTTGATAGAGATGCTCTGCGGAAGGTATTAAGAATATATGGTGTGGGAGGAAAGTTGTTAGAAGCAGTGAAAAGTTTTTATCAAGGATGTAAGGCATGTGTACGTGTAGGAAGAGAGGAAAGTGATTGGTTCTCAGTGAATGTAGGTTTGCGGCAGGGGTGTGTGATGTCTCCATGGTTGTTTAATTTGTTTATGGATGGGGTTGTTAGGGAAGTGAATGCAAGAGTTTTGGAAAGAGGGGCAAGTATGCAGTCTGTTGTGGATGAGAGAGCTTGGGAAGTGAGTCAGTTGTTGTTCGCTGATGATACAGCGCTGGTGGTTGATTCATGTGAGAAACTGCAGAAGCTGGTGACTGAGTTTGGTGAAGTGTGTGAAAGAAGAAAGTTAAGAGTAAATGTGAATAAGAGCAAGGTTATTAGGTACAGTAGGGTTGAGGGTCAAGTCAATTGGGAGGTAACTTTGAATGGAGAAAAACTGGAGGAAGTAAAGTGTTTTAGATATCTGGGAGTGGATCTGGCAGCGGATGGAACCGTGGAAGCGGAAGTGGATCATAGGGTGGGGGAGGGGGCGAAAATCCTGGGATCCTTGAATAATGTGTGGAAGTCGAGAACATTATCTCGGAAAGCAAAAAAGGGTATGTTTGAAGGAATAGTGGTTCCAACAATGTTGTATGGTTGCGAGGCGTGGGCTATGGATAGAGTTGTGCGCAGGAGGATGGATGTGCTAGAAATGAGATGTTTGAGGACAATGTGTGGTGTGAGGTGGTTTGATCGAGTAAGTAACGTAAGGGTAAGAGAGATGTGTGGAAATAAAAAGAGCGTGGTTGAGAGAGCAGAAGAGGGTGTTTTGAAATGGGTTGGGCACATGGAAAGAATGAGTGAGGAAAGATTGACCAAGAGGATATATGTGTCGAAGGTGGAGGGAACGAGAAGTGGGAGACCAAATTGGAGGTGGAAAGATGGAGTGAAAAAGATTTGTGTGATCGGGGCCTGAACATGCAGGAGGGTGAAAGGAGGGCAAGGAATAGAGCGAATTGGATCGATGTGGTATACCGGGGTTGACGGGCTGTCAGTGGATTGAATCAGGGCATGTGAAGCGTCTGGGGTAAACCATGGAAAGCTGTGTAGGTATGTATATTTGCGTGTGTGGACGTATGTATATACATGTGTATGGGGGTGGGTTGGGCCATTTCTTTCGTCTGTTTCCTTGCGCTACCTCGCAAACGCGGGAGACAGCAACAAAGCAAAAAAAAAAAAAAAAAAAAATAATATATATATATATATATATATATATATATATATATATATATATATATATATATATATATATATATTCATATATAAGGTATAAATTTGTTGAGTATTCCTGGGAAATTATATGGGAGGGTATTGATTGAGAGGGTGAAGGCATGTACAGAGCATCAGATTGGGGAAGAGCAGTGTGGTTTCAGAAGTGGTAGAAGATGTGTGGATCAGGTGTTTGCTTTGAAGAATGTATGTGAGAAATACTTAGAAAAGCAAATGGATTTGTATGTAGCATTTATGGATCTGGAGAAGGCTTATGATAGAGTTGATAGAGATGCTCTGTGGAAGGTATTAAGAATATATGGTGTGGGAGGCAAGTTGTCAGAAGCAGTGAAAAGTTTTTTTCGAGGATGTAAGGCATGTGTACGAGTAGGAAGAGAGGGAAGTGATTGGTTCTCAGTGAATGTCGTTTTGCGGCAGAGTGCGTGATGCCTCCATGGTTTTTTAATTTGTTTATGGATAGGGATGTTAGGGAGGTGAATGCAAGACTTTTGGAGAGAGGGGCAAGTATGAAGTCTGTTGTCGATGAGAGAGCTTGGGAAGTGATTCAGTTATTGTTCGCTGATGATACAGCGCTGGTGGCTGATTCGGGTGAGGAACTGCAGAAGCTGGTGACAGAGTTTGGTAAAATGTGTGAAAGAAGAAAGCTGAGAGTAAACGTGAATAAGAGCAAGGTTATTAGGTACAGTAGGGTTGAGGGACAAGTCAACTGGGAGGTAAGTTTTGAATGGAGATTAACTGTAGGAAGTAAAGTGTTTTATATATCTGAGAGAGGATTTGGCAGCGGATGAAACCATGGAAGCGGAAGTGAGTCACAGGATTGGGCCATTCATTCGTCTGTTTCCTTGCACTACCTCGCTAACGCGGAAGACAGCGACCAAGTATGATATATATATATATATATATATATATATATATATATATATATATATATATATATATATATATATATATATATATATATATATATATTAAAGATGTGAGGGGGAATCAAGAATGGCCCCCTGATCTTCCGTGCTGCTGCCATGATAAACATAATCTCCCACAAACTCTTAAGACCCACCACAAAACTTCCTGGGGAAGAGTCTCAAAATATTCTCAACATTTTCCGGTATTTTCCACCCGGAGTCCAAGCCCAGGTCGGCGACATGAGCGAAATATTTCCTTTTTTTTTTTAAGGTGTGTTACCACTTTATCTGTAGATGCAGTGGCAAGTGTCTGGAAAATGGATTATTTTATTGATCATAATCAGTGGCGACGCTAGCCAGACTGACAGACACCTAGCCAGCCAGCTCGCCAGCCAGCTAGCCACACACCTAGCCAGACACCTTTCCAGCTAGCCAGCCAACCAACCAGCTAACCAACCCACCAGCTATTCAGCCAGCCAACCAGCTAACTAACGAACCAGCTAGCCAGCCAGCCAACCAACTAGCCAGCCAGCCAACCTGCTAGCCACCCAGCCAACCAGCTAGCCAGCCAGCCAACCAGCTAGCCAGCCAGCCAAACACCTAGTCAGCTCGCCAGCCAGTCAGACACCTTGTCAGCTCGCCAGCCAGCCTACCAGATACCTAGCAAGCTCGCCAGCCAGCCGACCAGCTAGCCAGCCAGCGTGAGAATGTTTTACAGCAATCATCCGGCCTGAGTATCTATCCATCCTTCCATCCTATCTCTCATCTGTCACTTGCTCGTTTGTCCACCCATCTGTCTGCCTGTCCATGTAGCCATCTGTCATCCCCTCCCACCTAAGAGTCCATCCATCCCTTTGTCTGTCCTTCCACCAATCTCTCAGTCCTTATGTTCATTTTTCCATCTATTCATTTATTTCTCCGTCCACATACCAATCTGTCTGCTCTTCCGTCCAACTGTCTGCTTTTCCGTCTACCTGTCTGTCCATCTATTCATCCTAGCCAACCAACACATAAGGAAGTATTATATTTGTCTCTGACTCTCTCGGGGATAAGGTCAAGACCAGGGCAGGTTTTTCCCTTAATCGCCATCATCTGGACTAAGTTTTGTCTATTTTTTTTTTTTTTCGTAGAAAAAGATACTTTTACTTCATCCTTTTCCTACTGTGGTCATCCTTCTATCTAAAGCTATTCGTACCTTTTTTTCCCTGTATTTCTTCTCTCCGTCTACCACACAGAGTAAAAAAAGGCATTTCTTCTTTTTATTTGTACTTTCTTTGTCAGTGTTATGGCAGCGCGTATCGGCACAACACATTTTCTTTTCAATTCTCTTTCTCTAACTCTTGGCCGAGGGAGCAACTCATCACATGTCAACAAAGAACTCAGCCAGCGATAAATACACAATAAAGACCTCATCAGCTGTAGTCCTGCAGTCCGAGCACCGGTAGTAGATGTTTCCCCTCCTCCCTCCGCACCAGGTCGCAGACGTCTCTCCTACCAAGGGGAGTCAGGAGCTTCATTCCCCGTCGTGAATGTAGTAAACAAAATCCTGTTCAGTCAGGCAAGAGGCAACCTGTAGAAATTATTCCCATAATATCCTTCCCGACGACGTCTGGGGTACAAATGCACTTGGACCACTGCCCTCTGCTGACACAGTCCTGCCGACCCTGCAAGGTCAGAATTACGACCACACGATGGAGACAGTGGGCCGCCGCCGTACGGCAGGTTTGGGTAAATATTGAGGAAGCGGCGACTGAGAACTGGTCTGTCTTCGTCTCTATGCTTGTCTGCCTTCTTGTCTTTGTCTTTCCGTGTACCTCTGTCTGCTTATCTATCTGCCATCTGTTACTTTTTTTGCTCCTTTGCCAAGTCCCTAAATCTGCCTGCTAGACCCCAGGTCGAGTGAATACCTCCTCCTCACGGTCAGGTTGACTACGTAACAGTGGTGACGGTCGATCGTGTTCTTGAGCCTGCCTATGGCTTAGGACCACAAGACTCTTGTTCCTCGGGTTAAGGTCGACCCCTTACCCCATACCTGAGGTTCAGTTCTTACATCTCTCTACAACTCAATGTAAGGTTCCCAACCACCTTCACCGAAGGGTGAGACTGTCCAAGCACCCTTACCAAAGGGTCAGGTTACCCAGATACCTTTACCAAAGGGTCAGGTTACCCAGATACCTTTACCAAAGGGTCAGGATACCTTAGCATCTTTACTAAATGGCCAGATTACCCGTAAACCTGTTCCTAGACTTCAAAATGTGAACTGGCAGCTTGTCGCAGTAAAACTTGACAAGTAACTACACCTTCAAAGGAATACGTGAAGAATTTTTAGTTGTAATGTGTAAAAACAATCCATTAGTTCATGAAGATTGCAGATGTTTTATACACGCATCTATCAAACCTTCATTAATGTCTAGTTAAATCTACCCGATGGAAAGGTTATATCAGAACCTACTCAGCCGTTTATGAATCACACTCATTGGTATTCAGGGGTTTTATTTACTTTGCTAAAACACTGGATAATTGACGAGTGCATTTATGAATAACATGACCCAGTAAAATAACACCTGGAGCACTATTTGTTGAGTGCATACGTGCATGTCTGTCTGTGTGATCATGGTAAAGGAGAGAAGGAATACCTGGCTACGAGTAAATACGTCGAGATTTTGCCAAGAGGCAAGTTAACGTATGTTTTCTTTGACGAGTACAACCGTTTCTTTCTTTCACAACACAGCTTCAGCCCTGCGTTCATCTGAAACTGGCTACAACCACATATCGTGCTTTCTTTCTAATGTTTCTAATTCATCTTAGCTAGGATAATGAAGATATTCGTACACTTTCGTTTGATATATTTTTGGTATGTTCCATGGTATATTCTTTGAGACTTAGTAACTGTTTCCTCCCTTACAGAGAAACCTTAAAAAACCAGAATAATACCCTTCGTTCCTTCAACCTACTGCCATGTAGTTTATCATCTGTCTGACCTGTAAAGTTCTTCTCTCAGTCTCTCAAGTTGTCTGCAAGTTACTCATTCACACGACTTTGCTGGGGATGGACTTCTGAATTCTCTCCAACTTCCGAGATGCCAACTTGTTCGGATGGTGACCATACGACATGGTAGAGTTCAGTCTCACTTCTTCATATACCATGACCATTATCAGCGCTAGTTTTCCGCCTCTTGTGCTATCTTCTCAATAATGGTCTCTATGTACTCTGATTTCTTTGACATTTGCTGCCCTTTCCGTCACTTCCCTGACTTTGTACACCGTCATCATCAATGTGTTCTCAGTCATCCCATGACTTATGGACCCAAATTCAACATGAAAGAATTCCAGCCATTTCACATTCGCCCGCTTGTACTTTGCATCTACATGTTTTGCATCTCATTTTGGTTCATCCTCTGATCCTCTTATTTACCCAGCTGTAACTCAGCGTTGTTCTTGTTGTTCTTCACCTGGTTGGCTGTTCTCGATCAGGAATTCTGGTACGTGTTCGTTCATCACTCTTCCAATGACTTTCCTCGCCTATGGCAACAAGCTAACACACCTGCACAGCTTGGGTATAAGCTTAGATCTTCCTCTGGTGTGCTGGCGTAACATTACCTCATCATATGAAGGCGTAACATTACCTCATCATATGAATGTCTATCACTGAGCATTCTTCCACACATACCCTCATCAGCAGCATCATGGCGCGCGCTAAAGCTTGTTTTTTGTATTGTTTATGTGAGAGAGAGAGAGAGAGAGAGAGAGAGAGAGAGAGAGAGAGAGAGAGAGAGAGAGAGAGAGAGAGAGAGAGAGAGAGAGAGAGAGAGAGAGAGAGAGAGAGAGAGAGAGAGAGAGAGAGAGAGAGAGAGAGAGAGAGAGAGAGAGAGAGAGAGAGAGAGAGAGAGAGAGAGAGAGAGAGAGAGAGAGAGAGAGAGAGAGAGAGAGAGAGAGAGAGAGAGAGAGAGAGAGAGAGAGAGAGAGAGAGAGAGAGAGAGAGAGAGAGAGAGAGAGAGAGAGAGAGAGAGAGAGAGAGAGAGAGAGAGAGAGAGAGAGAGAGAGAGAGAGAGAGAGAGAGAGAGAGAGAGAGAGAGAGAGAGAGAGAGAGAGAGAGAGAGAGAGAGAGAGAGAGAGAGAGAGAGAGAGAGAGAGAGAGAGAGAGAGAGAGAGAGAGAGAGAGAGAGAGAGAGAGAGAGAGAGAGAGAGAGAGAGAGAGAGAGAGAGAGAGAGAGAGAGAGAGAGAGAGAGAGAGAGAGAGAGAGAGAGAGAGAGAGAGAGGAGAGAGAGAGAGAGAGAGAGAGAGAGAGAGAGAGAGAGAGAGAGAGAGAGAGAGAGAGAGAGAGAGAGAGAGAGAGAGAGAGAGAGAGAGAGAGAGAGAGAGAGAGAGAGAGAGAGAGAGAGAGAGAGAGAGAGAGAGAGAGAGAGAGAGAGAGAGAGAGAGAGAGAGAGAGACATGCCCTGGTATGAACACGGTGACGCTGAGAGAGCCAGCAGACATCACATCTAGAGGGATGGAGGCGTTAGCGACGGGCTGCCCGCCCCTCTTCCTCGCCTGCTCACTTTACATACTAATGCCAAGTGTTGAGAGATATTCACGAAAAGAGTAGTTGCACAATCTTTATCCGACAGTGGAACGAAATAATGCAAGACACTCATTACTGCGAACGTAAAACTTGAAACTAAGTAATAAGATACGAGTCATGGGTCGCACTGAACACTTGGAACAAAATATTGCAATCCTTTCATCATTATGCAACAATGTGGCGCAAAAGTGTGCTTCAGTCATCTGACTGCATATGACACGTGGAACGAAGTATAGCAATATGGTAATTATGGTGCACGTAACAATGTGGTATATAGTAATGTGACATGGTTATTACAGAGCACGTAACAATGTGGTATATAGTAATGTGACATGGTCATTACAGTGCACGTAACAATGTGGTATATAGTAATGTGACATGGTCATTACAGTGCACGTAACAATATGGTATATAGTAATGTGACATGGTCATTACAGAGCACGTAACAATGTGGTATATAGTAATGTGAGATGGTCATTATGGTGCACGTAAACGACCTGGTACAGAATGATGTATCACCATTATGACGTACTTACTATACTATATAGAGCACTGTAATACATTTGATGCATGTAGACGTTCTCAGTAGGGGACCACATCAAGGCTTTAAGGAACCACAGTCATAACCTTGGAATATAGAGTCATCCTAATCGTGGCTGTGAGGCAGAAACATCACTCAGAAACGTAACAGCTTCCAGAATGATGGAGGAGAGACTGCAAACTGTAACTGGTTCGAGCAGGAACGTGTGTGTAGCAGTGATGGAACAAGGTGGGGGAAGGTGCCATCTCTAGTGTTTAAAAGTGAAAAAAAAGAAGAAGAGTGTTGATGAGGTCGGCTTATTTACTAGGCCATCTTTCAACTGTGAATAGAGGGAGTCTGTGAGGCCGAGAACATTACTGGGAATGAAACATGAGGCAAATAGAGTCTACCATTACTCGTACGTACAACTACCTTTGATTTCCTCTCCTCAAAAATATGAAAATGCATGATTATGGTCACCGAAAACTGGAATGGGTACTGATAAAACTCTGTATAATATCTTGGAATGCAGAGCGAAGAGTACGAGAGAGAGAAAGAATGACCACGTATCAGGAAATTTATGGAACTGAGTTGAGAGGAAGAAGTTGATGAGAAAAGTTCAAATGAAGGACTATGGGGCGAGGAGGCGAGGCCCGGGTGCAGGCAGCACGGTCTTGCACCTCAGCGGAGTCCCTACTTACTGCTCTGAATCTTGTAAGCTACTGCACAAATATACGACTGAGAGAACTCGAGGATATATATATATATATATATATATATATATATATATATATATATATATTGCGCGTGATCAAGAATATTCCTATAAGTCCACGGGGAAAATGAAACACGATAAGTTCCCAAGTGCAATTTCGTGTAATAATCACATCATCAGGGGAGACACCAGAGAGAAATATAAGTCAGTTGGTATACAACGGAAGAGACGTAGCTGGGACGCATTTTGCAAACCAAATGGCGTCCAGTTCGTTTATATATACATATATATATATATATATATATATATATATATATATATATATATATATATATATATATATATATATAGGTTATTTAATGTATGTATGACTCATGGTGAGGTGCCTGAGGATTGGCGGAATGCGTGCATAGTGCCATTGTACAAAGGCAAAGGGGATAAGAGTGAGTGCTCAAATTACAGAGGTATAAGTTTGTTGAGTATTCCTGATAAATTATATGGGAGGGTATTGATTGAGAGGGTGAAGGCATGTACAGAGCATCAGATTGGGGAAGAGCAGTGTGGTTTCAGAAGTGGTAGAGGATGTGTGGATCAGGTGTTTGCTTTGAAGAATGTATGTGAGAAATACTTAGAAAAGCAAATGGATTGGTATGTAGCATTTATGGATCTGGAGAAGGCATATGATAGAGTTGATAGAGATGCTCTGTGGAAGGTATTAAGAATATATGGTGTGGGAGGCAAGTTTTTAGAAGCAGTGAAAAGTTTTTATCGAGGATGTATGGCATGTGTACGTGTAGGAAGAGAGGAAAGTGGTTGGTTCTCAGTGAATGTAGGTTTGCGGCAGGGGTGTGTGATGTCTACATGGTTGTTTAATTTGTTTATGGATGGGGTTGTTAGGGAGGTGAATGCAAGAGTTTTGGAAAGAGGGGCAAGTATGAAGTCTGTTGGGGATGAGAGAGCTTGGGAAGTGAGTCAGTTGTTGTTCGCTGATGATACAGCGCTGGTGGCTGATTCATGTGAGAAACTGCAGAAGCTGGTGACTGAGTTTGGTAAAGTGTGTGAAAGAAGAAAGTTAAGAGTAAATGTGAATAAGAGCAAGGTAATTAGGTACAGTAGGGTTGAGGGTCAAGTCAATTGGGAGGTAAGTTTGAATGGAGAAAAACTGGAGGAAGTAAAGTGTTTTAGATATCTGGGAGTGGATCTGGCAGCGGATGGAACCATGGAAGCGGAAGTGGATCATAGGGTGGGGGAGGGGGCGAAAATCCTGGGAGCCTTGAAGAATGTGTGGAAGTCGAGAACATTATCTCGGAAAGCAAAAATGGGTATGTTTGAAGGAATAGTGGTTCCAACAATGTTGTATGGTTGCGAGGCGTGGGCTATGGATAGAGTTGTGCGCAGGAGGATGGATGTGCTGGAAATGAGATGTTTGAGGACACTGTGTGGTGTGAGGTGGTTTGATCGAGTAAGTAACGTAAGGGTAAGAGAGATGTGTGGAAATAAAAATAGCGTGGTTGAGAGAGCAGAAGAGGGTGTTTTGGAATGGTTTGGGCACATGGAGAGAATGAGTGAGGAAAGATTGACCAAGAGGATATATGTGTCGGAGGTGGAGGGAACGAGGAGAAGTGGGAGACCAAATTGGAGGTGGAAAGATGGAGTGAACAAGATTTTGTGTGATCGGGGCCTGAACATGCAGGAGGGTGAAAGGAGGGCAAGGAATAGAGAGAATTGGATCGATGTGGTATATCGGGGTTGACGTGCTGTCAGTGGATTGAATCAGGGCATGTGAAGCGTCTGGGGTAAACCATGGAAAGCTGTGTAGGTATGTATATTTGCGTGTGTGGACGTATGTATATACATGTGTATGGGGGTGGGTTGGGCCATTTCTTTCGTCTGTTTCCTTGCGCTACCTCGCAAACGCGGGAGACAGCAACAAAGCAAAAAAAAAAAAAATATATATATATATATATATATATATATATATATATATATATATATATATATATATATATAATACTTTCTCCAACTCTCTTCTCAATCTTGTCTTGCATGATCTCTCATTACCTAAGGCAAACTTCAATCTGAAGTTTTTTGCATATACAGGTGATCTGGCATCCACACCACAACATCCTGGCAACATCAAACATACAACAATACACTACACAACTGGAACAATAGTTCACCGGCAACAGAATGTTTGCCTCTCCACAGAAGTCTTCCATCACTCTTTTAACCCAAGACAGAAACATGTCCAGTTCATACCCTCCGGTCGTCTCGTATGGAAAGTCACTCCTGCCGAACAATAGACCAACCATTCTAGGCATCGCATGTGGTACACCCATATCATGTTCACTCCCCACATCGATAACATAAACACAAAAGCAACACATAAACAAAATACCCTCAGAGCTATAACTGACAACAGATCTGAATAAGGAAAAAGAATCCCTCGAGGTCTCTATGAACAGTCCATCTGTTCCATTTTAAACTCTGATATTTTTCCACTCTCCCAGAAGCAAATATTACAAACCTGCATACCACACGAGACGGTGGTGCACTCAGATCAGTCCCTGGTTGCCTGGCAGCTGCAACCACTCAACACTCTTACAATGAAACAAAGATCCGCCCAGTACATTCCCGCCTCGACCTGCTCAGCACTCAATTCTATGCAACGGCAGTAGCAACAGACGCCCTCAGGTAATGTAGCAAGTGACGCCACCAAGGAATATGGCATGTGACGCCACCAAGTGATGTGACAAGTGACATGTGAAGTTGTTATGCGATATGGCAAGTGACGCTACTACCACGTCGTCCTCCAGTGAACACGAGGAGCAGAACTGCAGAAGGTAGACCTCCAGATACGTAAGTGGACTATGTCTCTCAGAATGACCAAGTGGTCCGCCGCTGAACATTTGGGTAAGAGCTCAGCTTTCATGGTTTCCAATCAGCCACTGCTGACGGGTAACACGCAGTGAAACAAATATACTGGAAAGGAATCTTCGTTATTTTGATATTTATAAATTGTGAATGAGACTGGATTGTACTTCTCCTCGTTATCATACAACATTTTTGTGAACTGAAAAATTTTGATTTTATCCTGTTCTTCATCAGGCTGTCCAGTACACGAGTCCATTATCAATAATTCTTATTTTAAAACAACAACGTTTGCGTAAAAGATTTTGACTGAAAAAAAAAAAAAAATTGTATATGGAACATTCTCGATTCACTTTACCTCAAACCATTCACGAGCAAAAAAGATTATATGCCATCATTTTCTGACCATGATAACCAGGTGTTACTCGTGATGGCGACTGATCCATCATAAAGCCGACCTATGCCCGAGGGTTGTGCGTGATGCACGTGACGTCATACAGGGAGGTGTTGGGTCATCAGTCCTGCAAATATAATTTCAGAGGACGAGCGTGAGTCTGGGGTCCCTGGTGGGGGTGTGTGGCACGGTGAGCGGCAGGTCAGGGATGGTGTGTCAGGAGTATAATGGACGTAGGATGCCACCGGAGGTGACGAACCTCGTACCCGTCACACGTAATCAAACTGATGCTAAGACTTGCAACACTGAGCTCTGGGTGAAGTGAAAAAGTGTCTTTTTAATTCCTAGTTCCAAAGTGTTTTGCAACACTTTACTTTCTTACCTCTTGGCTCTATTAGACGTTTTCTTATCTGTTAGAGAGACGATTCCTGGAAGCAAACTTATATGCAACTACAAACACACACACACACACACACACACACACACACAACAGATTAAACCAATTATCCATGTATGGCGAATAGTATATATATATATATATATATATATATATTTTTTTTTTTTTTTTTTTCATACTATTCGCCATTTCCCGCGACAGCGAGGTAGCGCCAAGAACAGAGGACCGGGCCCCCGAGGGAACATCCCCACCCGGACCTCTCCTCTGTTCCTTCTTTCGGGAAAAAAAAAAAAAAAAAAAAAAAAAAAAAATATATATATATATATATATAGTATATATATATATATATATATACTATATATACTATATATATATATATATATATATATATATACTATATATATATATATATATATATATATATATATACTATATATATATATATATATATATATATATATATATATATATATATATATATATATATATATTTTTTTTTTTTTTTTTTCATACTATTCGCCATTTCCCGCGTTTGCGAGGTAGCGTTAAGAACAGAGGACTGAGCCTTAGAGGGAAAATCCTCACCTGGCCCCTTCTCTGTTCCTTCTTTTGGAAAATTAAAAAAAAAAAAAGACGAGAGGGGAGGATTTCCAGCCACCCGCTCCCTCCCTTTTAGTCGCCTTCTACGACACGCAGGGAATACGTGGGAAGTATTCTTTCTCCCCTATCCCCAGGGATAATATATATATATATATATATATATATATATATATATATATATATATATATATATATATATATATATATATATATATATATATATATATATTATCCCTGGGGATAGGGAAGAAAGAATACTTCCCACGTATTTCCTGTGTGTCGTAGAAGGCGACTAAAAGGGGAGGGCGCAGGGGGTTGGAAATCCTCCCCTCTCGTTTTTCATTTTCCAAAAGGAGGAACAGAGAAGGGGGCCAAGTGAGGATTTCCCTCAAAGGATCAGTCCTTTGTTCCTAACGCTACCTCGCCAACGCGGGAGATGGCGAATAGTGTGAAAAAAAAAATAAATATATATATATATTATGGAACAGGAAAGAAAGAATGAGTCCCACGTTTTCTCGGCGACATAGAATGACGGGAACTAAAACCCACCCCTTCCTATATTTCAATTTCTAAGTGTTGGAATGAAGCTAAACAAGGAGTATTCACCCTCATCGAAGACACGGGTTGGGGTGTCTGACTGCGTGCGTAGATGTCACCAAGATGAGAGAAAGAGAGAGATAAGTAGTAGGTCTGAAGAGACGATCCTGAGTGTTGTAGACCTGAGCGAAGCCAATGTTCAAGTCCTCAACATGCAGGAGACGGACGGAGGGTCGACGACAACGATGACGGACGGGCGTACGGACGACGACCACGATGACGACCGACGGACGGATGACGACGACGATGACGGACGGGCGTACGGACGACGACCACGATGACGACCGACGGACGGACGACGACCACGAAGACGACCGACGGACGGATGACGACCACGATGACGAACGTACGGATGAGTGCGATGGAGGGTCGGACGGACGGACGGATGACTACGACAGTCGGTCTTCAGCAGGTGTCAGCAGTACTACAAGGGCAACAAGTAGAGAGCATAATACAGCAGAGAAATGAGGACCATCACATCTCGGGAGAACAATGGACATAAAAGCCCTCAATAATGTCTGATTGCCAGGCCTGCAGCGAGCTCAGCACAGAGACGGTCGATGCAACAAGATGATGACAGGCCGGAGTGTACGGAGAGTCAGGTCACAATTGGTAGACGCAATGATGTCTACCTCCTCAAGGCTCGCATACGATCCCTGATAACATGCTCCTGGAGACAGATATTTCCTGCTTGGGGAGGATGAAGAAGGGGGGAGGGGGGGGGGGCAAAATTAGAGAGTTTAAGAGGTACGTAAAGTTACTCCACAGGCCACACTGACGCACCTACAAACCTGAGTGACTGCAGCCACTGAGACAGTGTCTTCTAAAGCTCCCCACTGTACCGTTCGACAGGCAAGAACAGCTTTGTGAAACAGTATGAATAAGATCGAAAAGTGTGGTATTGAGAGAACACGGTGTTGTAATACACACACACGAGTGGGTGTCATCTTAGCCCAGAGCAGCAGTCCTGTGAAAACACACACTGATCAAGGAAGAAATGTTCACTTCTGCCAGCAACAGCGGAACGAAAGCACACAGGTACAGTGAAGGCTCAGGATCACATTGCCGTGGTGAGTAATACATGTACACTTCATATTTTCAAGTAAACACGACTTCATATAAGCTGAAAAAAAAAAACACGTGGAAAAAGAAACACGAGATCATGAGCACTTTCGTGTATTGAAATATCTTTAGACGAGTTACATTCTGCAACTGTCCTCTGATAAGATGTGTTGATACAAGAAAGCGCTCAGGATCTAGTGTTTCATTTTCCATGTGTTTCTTTTTTCAGCATTTATAAAATCACGTGTCTGATTTTCTGCACACCTTCGTATATATACATGTATGTATATATATATATATATATATATATATATATATATATATATATATATATATATATATATAT